>NC_141616.1:52486612-52724112 GCF_047967505.1 Dipteris shenzhenensis | reverse complement strand
AGAAAAAGAGTGAACACCATTGCAGTTAATCTTTTGGGTGAATCTTTAGTGAGAGCACCATAAGGCCATGGAAGCCAAAGAGAATTGTAGTTAACAATTGGGAATCATGGATATCCAATTTAAAAATCCAAGAACATGTGAAATGTGACGATCAAAATTAACACCATAAAATATGGAGCAAGAAGAATTTCCAATATATTAACTCCACAATCAATATTAACACCATAAAATATGGAACAAGAATAATTTCCAAGTTTCAATCAAGAATGAAAGTTTGATAACAGATGGAAAGGTTATTCAAAAAGAAGAAACTCCAATATGAAAATTACACCATTTATGAAGTGCCAATAACAATCCTTGAAGATCCACATCTACATCAAATATCAAAATCTTTCCAAAATATTATCGAGCCTCATGCAAAGGACTATAATTTTTAGCAATTCAAAACTAGTCACATTATCAATGCTAAAGTCATAGCAATGGGATTCACTTCAAAAAGAGATTCTAATTCAAATGAAGACAATTCAAAAAATCATGAACATTGGACATTAATGATGGAAAGTGTAAAGTTATTGACCATGCAATGTATATCAACAACTTAGCAAATGCGTTAGTAGCTGTTCTTAATCAAGTTATATGCAATCTAGTGACTTAGATGATTCAACAAACTGTGCTATGTGTATGAACACATATGATGCATTTTATTTTATTGATGATAATATAGATAAATTTTTGAAATATTCTCAATCATCAATTTTACTCCAAGCTAGCGATCACGATAGTTCCATTCACATGATGCCAACAAACTTCTTCAATAATCAACAATTTGATTTGACACAAGATTATGCAAATGATATTCAATCTCTAAATCCTTCTATGTTAAAGATAGGTACACCTTTTTAACACTTTGTTTGAATCCTGTCGTTCGTGAAGATCAAATGATACTATATAGGTAAAAGTCATCAAAGTCTTTAACAATTCAATCATCAAAGCTTTTACAAATTATGACAATCTAATCTTTCAAATGATTCAAATTTGAAAAACATTTGAATTTTGAAAAATATTATGACATATCCTCTTCATCATGCCAAATTTTTCTCAAATGAAGATGATTTCCATCAAGTCTATGTCAGTTTATGACAATGGCATTTGTGTAGAAGAAAGAAATTTTTATAACTTGCAATAGATTGACAACAGTTTTCATCTCCTAGATACAACTCTTTGAATGGACTTGGATATCGAACAAATTGTGTTATCATCATATTCAACAACAAGCTTGAAGACCCTTTTTTGTTTATTATATCATATTATATGTAGTTTCAACTTGAATGAGATATTACAATATAGCAACTTGATCTCAAAGAAGAAGGGTATTGACATTCCATCGAGAGAAGCATAAACAAAGTCAATGTACATCATAAACACAGTCGACTTTTCTGATCACTTCAACATGTAGAAACCCATAATAATAATGGAAAGCTTACGATTGTAGTATGTTTCACATCTGATATTTCAATAGAGATTTCATATCCAATCACTTTAATATAGACCATATTCAACAGAGATTGCATATTCAACAGTGATTGCATATCCAATCACTTCAATATAGACCATACAATATAAAGGTCAAGCTTTGGTTAAATCCTATAGCAAAAAGTCTTTCAAATGGTTGCAATACATTTTTCATCTTATTTTCTTTCTCAGGAAATATGTATGGACAATCGTCCAAATTGCACATTGTACTTTTACATGATCAAATTACACATTTCTAAATTGGCATGGAGAAGTGAGAGAGGGTATTTAGAGAGAGAATGTCATACGAGCATGGTGAGGCATGAGGCTCATAGAGGAAATGCATGAATAAGAGTGCCCTAGAAGAGGAAAAGGGGGGAAATCTTTTGTGTGACATCTTGGTACCTTGAGTATGAGATATGGTGCTTGTTTGGTGCCTAATCTTAAATAGGAATCACATAATTAGAGCGAAACTAATTGAACTAGTAGCTCCCTCCCAGGTTGTTTGGGAGCTTACCATTTTGAAACATGGTCTTGGTAAGCTCTGGAAGGACATGTTTTTCCAAAAATGGTTTTGGCAAGCTCTAGAAGGACATGTTTTTCCGCAAATGGTTTTGGAATATGGTCTTGGAAAAAATGGCTTTTGGGAGGCCAACTAGTTGGAACTAGGGAGAAACTAAGAGCTATACACCTTAGTTTGAATCATCATGCTCAAATGATTGCACTAGATGTTATCCAAAGAGCCAATGGTCACCTTTCAATGATGTGATGTCTAATGAAATCCTTTTTGGTTCCCTTTAAAACTTTACATTAAAAATTGATTCCCATAGTCATAACTCTTTGCCTTGATCTCAATTTGGGATCTCTTTTCATGATTGACCATCGAATTTTTGGTAATAGTCCCAACAATCCATATGAGTTTTTGGCAATCGTATAATCTTTTAGCAATGTTGAGAAAATGCACCATGTGTCCTATATCTCCAAGTAAATTATTCAAGACTCAACTAGCCTATGGAGATGTTATCTTTCTTTGGAATGTTGTGACATCCATATTATGCTCATAGGATTGAACCTCACTTGTGAAGATTTATTTTTACTCAATTCCCCTTGGGGTGATGAGTTATGATAGGTCCGTCTATTCCATTTGGTGAATTACTTGATTCCATTTGGTGTGGTGAATTACTCAATTCCATTTGGTGTGGTGAATTAGGTGCATCTAATTGTGTCATCACCTTACTTGTCCATCACATTTAATTATCTACTTTGCAAGTGTTTTCCATTTCTTGAAGTGTGCCCATTGGCAAGATCGGCTTTATTGTCACCCAAAGCCCTAGCACTTATATAGTGCATCATTTTAGATATTTCTTTCCTCCATATTCCTTGGGGAGATGCTACCAGTGGTGCATTTACTGTAGGTACAACAATACTTGGTAATGCATCCCATATTTTTTCAATGATAAGCAATAAATTCCTGAGCAAGCATGCAAGGTACTCCAAGGCATCCCAACTAGCTCATCACAAACAACCTCAAAGACAAAATGTAGGAGGAAGAAGACCTTTCCAAGAAACTGAGCATTATAGGCATCAATAGGTAGCTCACAAACTCTAAGCACTTCACAAGCTCCTTATTATAGGGAATCCATCCTGCGAAGAACGAGAATGGTCACTAACCATTTTCTCAATGCTCATGCATTATATGCACATGTAGCTTCAAATCTCCATTTGTTCATATTGTGGGTATTCACACTCATGCACTAATACTCTTTTGACTTCAAATGCAAAAGGGTTGTAATAATTCACCCAACTTGTATTGGTGACTTCTTGTATTACAACGCTTAATCAAAACAAGGTGGAATATCTAGTAGAGGTAAACTATTTAATTTTGTTAGTAATATCGTGTGGGGAGGTACCTATCCTTGGCTGCATGGATATGCCTATAGTAGCATTGACCTCATTGTGTTTGTGGGAGATGGCATAAGTCACAACGCAGATGCAAAGTCCAATGTTGCAAGTGAAGGCCGTGAACATTCAAGATAAGGTTGAGCATAATCATGTTGTGCAAGTGAAGGCCTTGAACTTTCAAGACAAGGTTTAGAATAACCATGCTATGCTTAAAAAAACTTCAAGGGACTCATGTTAAACCTTAGGTTGAATATCAATCTCTCTCTCTCTCTCTCTCTCTCTCTCTCTCTCTCTCTCTCTCTCTCTCTCTCTCTCTGATGTGCATGTGTGCATGTATGTGTGTGCGCATGCGTGCACGTGTGTGTGCGTGGGTGGGTGGGTGGAAGACGTTACAAGAGCGAGCTAGCAAGCAGTTGCAACTGATCCAAGATGGAGGCGGGAAGAAAATACACAAGAAGCAAGACCATGACATGGAGACGCTAGGCTCTAGAACAAGTAGCCGAGTCACGTAGAGAATCTGGCCAACCTTACCACAAACTCTTTGTACACCTTAAGAGGCAACACAAAAGTCATGCACAATCCATCCCATCGCTAGATCCCAAATTGTGGAAGTCCGAAGGTAGAGGCATGGAGACAAAGGCAATGCAGGTAGGAAAGTATGGCTAGGAGAATGGAGAGCAAAGAAGAAGGTGCCATGCCTACAATATTGGATGCCGTGGGAATTGAGATTGGATGCCTTCGGAATCGAGACCTTGGAGATCGTGGATGAGTTAAATATGCATTGCCATAGCAAAGGGTCGGATTACATGCATCACAAGTTTGTAGCAAAACAAACTTGGGACTCAAACCTATCCTAGACAGGTCTGACTACTCGTTCTAGGAATGCAAACATATGTGTGCATGTGTCTTCAAGCCTTCTTGTATACACACACTTATATGCATATATTCATGGGTAGGTTGGGGCAAACTTATCCTCCAATTTCCCCAATCTTCTAATAAAAGGGCTAACAACATCCACTTAAAGATCAAAACTAGCCTTTGATTTTCCAATGATAGCATAGATATAACAATAAATTATATTGACAAATATATCGAATTTATTTGCTACCTTTTGATCAATGCTTTCACTTTTATAAAAAAGTTATTTCATATGTAATTTTAATGAAAAAATCCATAAAAAATGGTGCAAATGGTAGTAGTGACATATCATCAATTGCTTATGCTTCCAAGAAAATAGAATCTAATGTTAACTAGTGAAAGCAAATTGCATCTCTATCTTTGTAGCTAAATCATCAATCAGTTATGCTTCCAAGCAAATTTGATGTATAATTTATTAGACAAGGCAAATTAGATATGAAAGACAGTATCTTGTAGACAAATATATGATGGTCACTAAACCTCAAGATTATTCCCCATTTACTCAAGACGAAGTATCCTTCAATTCTTAAGTTTGCCTAGTTTTTATCTAGCCATGCTAGATGGGAATGTTCAAAGCTGACTCAAGGATACACAAAGTACCCCACTAAAACACTGCTACAAAAGGTAAAAGAAGCTACCAATGGATGACATATGTCCAGGGAAAGTTGCTACAAATCTCAAAGAAGCTTACCAATGCATTCAATCATATATTTTCTTCACTAAGTAGTGTTTTACAACCACATATCTCTACATAAGTAAAATATCAAGGGCTTGTGCATTTGTTTATCAAAATCTTGGAATAAATGATGACAAGATGACTATTGAAATTTTGTACAACATGCTTTAAATTGAATTAGCATGAGACCCCAAGACAATGACATGCTAAGTCCATACTAGGAGACATCCAATTTTAATGCAACATCTCTCTTAAGGTGATCAAATCCCATGCATAAACCATATCATGGTATGTGCTTACATGGATTCCCCTTGTCACATGTGAGCTCCATGAAGCCAATTTTCCAATTGTACAAATATACAAGCACACGAAAAAGCCAAAAGAGTGGTGCTAAGATGGGAAATGCCTTGCAAGCTAAATCACATGAACTTTTGAAAGGTGCCCATTGATGCAAAAAGCTCCCCTTGGTGTGTTCACTTTAAGTAGGTCCTCATATAAGATTTGATGGAAAAGAAAGCTTTACATTATACATCCCTCTAAGGAGTCAATGGGTCAAATGCAAAGTTGATACTCAAGATCCCAAAATAGAGTAGTGACTTAGCTCAATTTGTTATTATTGTTCATGTTAAAAATTTTATGCAAATATTTGGTTTCACCTTTGTCATGTCTACTTAAGATGCCTATGAAATATGAGAATCTTATATCCACTTTGGAAAACCTTTCTAATCTAACACTTGAAGGTGTAATATCTTCACCAATGGAAGTCGAGAAAAGATTATAAGTAACATCTCAATTACAAAGGAAGAAGCTTTGATTGCAATTAAGACAAAGCTCATGAGGGAGTTCAACGAGAAAAATTAAAGTGCCACAATTGTGATAAGATGGGTCAATTTACTAGACAATTCTATAATAAGAAAGAATACATAGCTTAATCTGAAATGATGGTGGAAAATGCACTACATATGCGAAGATCACTTGCTTTGAAGATACACTGCATTGTGTACACATGGTTAAGGAGTTTGGACCACATGATAGGTGAAAGCATCTTTGGCATTTGGCTTAATCCATGTATACGCATGGACCCAACTACATGTCTACAAGTCATAAGAAAGCAAGGTCTAGAAGCGATGGGGTCAAAAATGTAAAATGTGATCTCGTTTTATAGAATTTCCAATGATTGGTAGTCTACATTTTTATCCATAGAGTGCTATGTGAGAGGATGAGAGTCCATGTAAGGTGAGAGAAGTTGAATGGATCAAAGTGCTTCCGAGTGACTAGGATGGATTAAGATATAGTGGGTGACAAATGTGAGCATATGGAGTCCAAGAGACTATAAGCATGTACTTGGTTTGTGTAGTTAAGTGAGAATCTTGAACTTTTAGTGCGCATTCTCTTCTCTTCGTCTCAATCTTTTTCTTGCAAATTGTGAAACATTGCCCCTCTTAGGCCCTCCTCAAGGCCTTTCTCTCATTCCCACCACCCTCAAAACTTGAAGCTTTCCTTACTTTTTATTACTTCTCACCTATACACCTCCACTATTTTTTGGTTAAGTAGGGGTGACATACAAAAAGGGAAGGGGAACGTCCTGATACATTTTTTGAAATATTAACTCCCCTCAAACTTTAAGCTTTCCTAGGAGTAAGAGCGGCTATTCTGAGGACTTCCTGCGAGAGAGAGGTGAATTCAACAGCCGCTCCATCCAGAATCACAAAATCGCCATGCAGCAAATGCTCATACAAGACCACCCTCGACTCAAAACCTAGCTTCAGCAGCACATCGTTCAAAGCCAGGGAGGTATTGGGGGGCACCACAGTGTCGCTCCTGCTACAGAATAAAATACAGCTCGGGAAGCCGAATTGGCTTTTGTTAGCAGCATCAACCTCATCACCATGAAGAACGTCTTCTGCAGCACAATGGAGATCTTCCTTTTGCTCCACCAGAGATCTCAACAATCTAACAGGAGACATGGCCTCCAGATGCGTCGGACCACCCATAGCTGGTGTCATGCAGGACATTGAATCCACACCGCGTTTCATCTCGTATTTCAAGTGTTCCGCGATGTCATACACACCAGAAAGCCCGATGAAGTTGCAAGGTTGCCGGAGATCGGCCGCTTCCTCTGTCCTGCCGGTAGCAGCTTCCCGTTTCCTGCGCAGACGCTCCCATACCACCATTGCAACCAAGTGTCCACCTGCATCAGACACCCAGCTTATGTCCTGTATCAGCACGTTGGCTCACATGAAAACTCTTGCGCTCAATCGCCAATCTCAGATAGCTCAGTTTTGAGCTTACCGGCTGAGTGCCCCATCAGCGTGACTCTGCTAGGATTGCCACCGTAGTGTGCAACATTGTCGAAGACCCAGGACAGGGCCTTTGACACTTCCGTCACTTGCTCGGAAGCCAGAACCTGTCGAAATGGCCATTCCTCGAATCACCAGATTTCGCTTACGGGCTTCGCTCACAAAATTGAGATGGCGTATAGGAAGATGGGTCGGCTCACATTACCTTTGGAAACAAGGTGTATTGGATGACGACTGTCACAATGCCGGAGTCTGCAAGACAAGCCCCGACATTGGCGAACAACTCCTTGTTGCCGCTTGCCCATATCCCTCCGTGCACGAACATGATCACCGGCCTTTGGCCCGGCGAACTCTCCAGGGGCACGTACACATCAAGCCTGTTCCAATGAAGCTAATCAACACAAGAAAGATGCAAAAAAGCCGACATTACGAGCTCAGATCTGAAGGGGAGAAGGGCGCAATTCATCAAGGCGGACTAGATCACTCACAGGTTCCTTTCCGCGTGGCCATAACGGATGTTCCGAGCGACGGCAGCCCTGTGCCAGTGACATTGGCGTCGGCCGCGGGGGGCACGGCTCTGAG
The DNA here is from genome assembly GCF_047967505.1 of Dipteris shenzhenensis. Lineage (NCBI taxonomy): Eukaryota > Viridiplantae > Streptophyta > Polypodiopsida > Gleicheniales > Dipteridaceae > Dipteris > Dipteris shenzhenensis. The sequence continues at coordinate 52,716,222 of NC_141616.1, read as the reverse complement.
AGGTAATGAGAAGCTCACCCGTTTGATCCAAGTGACAAGGGGGATGGGAGGGCAGGACGGAATAGACAAGGTAGGAGCGGGAAGCCAAGGGGAGGATGGCGGCGATGCCGAGGAGCTCTTTGCCAAAGAGGTAAGCGAGGGAGAGGGCGAGGCGAGCTTTGTGCCAGAGGCCGGGGGTGGAATGGATGTGGGAGGCGGCGCCAGAGAGGGCGAGGAGGACAAGGGAGAGCGTCATGGCGATGTAGTTTTGAGAACAAGAGCAAGAGCAACGTTGTAGCTCACCACAAACACAGAGAGCAGCAGGAATCAGGAGTAAGAGCAGCGAATTCCACATTCATGATAGAAGCAGATTTTATCAGTAACAAAGCACAGCATCAGGAGCAAGAATGGATGCATCCCAAGCTCAACCAGGGCATGGCTTTGCTTTTTTTGACTCTCCATTATCCACATTCAACGTTCACTGGCCTTCCCTCTTTTCTCTCTCTCTCTCTCTCTCTCTCTCGCGTGTTTTTGGATTTCGCAACTTTTACAAGGTCTTTTCGCTTGCTAATTAGGTGCTCTCAGCTCTCGATCCTAATCGGGCCTTACCTCGTGGATTTGATGACATGTCTCGTGGATGCCTCCATAGAACACCTGTCTCAAAACGAAAAATCATGGGTCTTCCACTTATATCAAAACACGTCTCTCAAAACCAACAAGGTGAATGATATATCTATCATTCATTAGACCTACTTGTGCGTGAGTGAAATGCCTAGAGTTTAGAGAGAGAGTAAAATTGGAGGCCCCACGTGAAAAGGAAGAAGGAGATTAAGAGGAGTAAATGCAAATGGCCCAAAAGTCATAAGAGGGGACCCCAAATCATCAATACTATGTGCCAAATTTCAAAGCAACCAATGGGAATTTAGAACACCCAAAATAACAATCATTTACCCAACTAGGGCACCAACCACAAATTAACAAGTAACAAAGCACAAATAATAACAACAATTTTATTTTTCCCATCTCAAACTCACAACCTTCACTAAGGCCTTCCCATGGCAGGCCAAAAATCATGAGACTCCCATGGGTACTGGTTAAACTACGCACCCACAAAACATTGGAGTAATACTTACACATGTACATCTTACAAACTTTTGATTTTAGAGTTAATTTGCACTACAAGAGAAGAACTGGAGAGAGAGAATTAGGATCCTAATCTATTTCTCATTTTACTTCGATAGCCACTTTTTCTCGAGTCCCTCACCATGGACTAAACTCTTTTCTAGGGATCGAAATGCATGGGATGATGACATGTGTCCTTATTCCCACCTCCTGACCACATAACATGCAATCATGTGTATACTCTCACCTAGCCCATCCCTAGTTCTTTTGACTTAGCACATGGTGGGTCTAAGACCCTTATGGGGCTTATGTCATGGTGGAGAAAATGAGGGGAAATAGTTATTTCCCTTGGTCCCATGCACTTTAAAATGCACAAAGGAGAAAATGAGGGGAAATAGTTATTTCCCTTGGTACATGTGCACTTTAAAATGCACAAAGGAAACAGGGCGAAGGAAAAGACACTCCTATTCCCCCTAGTGTTGAGAACCATTGATTTGACACTTTCATAGATCCCTCTCTAATCTATGTTGACATTTTTTTATAGCTATCTCCCTCTTTTCCTATTGACCCATTATGTTATCTATTTAAGAAAAACGTTTGAATAAGCTCTTCCAAGGGAAAAACATCCAGAGTAACCATCCCTCTTCAATCTCGTTCCCCTCCTTGCCCATAAAAGCACCACCCTTCTTGCCCTTACCAGTGCACCTCCCTCCCTCCCCTGCTTCAACCAGTAATACAAGGTAGCTCAGACCCTCCCTACCCTTACTAGTGCACCTCCCTTCCTTACCTCCTTTAGGGGACCCAACCAATGCTACTTCTAAGTCTATGCACACCCTCTTTCTTGTCTATGTGAGTGTCATGTGTGTGAATTTAAAAATAAAAGTAAAAATTTAAACTGCAATGATGCCTTGTTGCAAAGCCATGATAAGCTTCTTAGAGCATGATGTGGAGTAGCTCCAACAAAAAAGATTTGAAGGCAAAAAAAAAGAGACTTGAAATGAGAGAAGGGGAGAGCGGAGCATAGCCATGGAAAGGGAGGGGAGAGTGGAGAATAGGCATGAAAAGGGAGGAGAGGAGGTAGGTCAAAAGGGGGATGTCCATTTAAGTCTAGAAGGGGCCCATTAATAAAAAGAGGGGGTAGGTGGACTCAATGGGCAAGTGAGTATACCAATGCATTCCTCACACTTGATCACATCTCACCATGAGAACCATCATAGAGGAGGCCAAATTCCAAAACATACTTTCACTTCCCAAATATCCCCACCATTTAAGAGGATAAAAAATGGGCATGGCATCTGCCTGAGCAAATGCTAGCAAAGCCAAGGTAATTCTATGTTGTAGCAAGCCACGTGGGTGAGTTGGGGGGAGGGGGGGGGGGGGGCAACAAGAGATTGGTGTAAGATTTGTAATTGATATAGAGCAAGGACGAATGGTTATGTAAAAAATGCAGTAGAGCCAAAATTCTATGTCGACATGGCTTAGTTAATTTTGGATATCTGTTTGATGAGTTTGTAAAGTGGTGATGGGTTCCTATAGATTCCCTTACCTTCCTTCCTCTACAATGAGGCACCCTATTTTACGAAACATCCTGACCATTTTCCAACAAACTTCTCTATGATGGTTTTTCTAGATTTTTATACCAAGGTACTTCTAGGCTTAGGGACTATAGGGTACATGGGCATTAGGTTCCCCTCTTGGGAGATGAGCTTTATCTTCCTTCACCAACAAGAAGAAGAGACCTCATATCCTCTCTCTCTCTCTCTCTCTCTCTCTCTCTCTCTCGCACGGTGATGGATGAAAGAAAGCGTATTGTCCTAGACAGTAGCAGGGTGTACCTTAAAGGTACCCCCTTTTATGTCAGTGAGGACCGCACCCCAAAATAGCAAGAAGCAAGAAGAAAACAATATGAAGAATGGTTGGCAAGACAAGGCAAAACACCTCCCTCTTAGGAGGACACTAAATAGGGATGCGAGACCCATGGGACATATACATCTTTGCAAGTAATGTTCTGGAACTATAGAGGTTTCCCTTGGAATAAGAGAGTTAGTATTAATGCTTTGATACAGGGAGTAGATATAGTTTTTTTGGGAGAAACATGGGAAAGCGAGATATGTCAAATCCCAGAAATACCAGGATATGTTGTGCACACAGTGTACAAAAAACAAATCAGAAAGAGAGGTCAAGGAGGAGTAGCATGCATGATCCAAGAACACTTAGCAGAAAAAATCAGCATGTACAGAGCTAATAAATACAAGAGGTTTATATGGCTGACTTGAATTTGGTGATTGCCCCCTCTTCCTTGCAGGATGCTATATACCTCACCATTAATCCCCTTTCTATGCCCAAAATGGAACAGATTCAAGTGAGGCATTTGAATCACCATGCCTAGATATTGTAGAATTGAAAGAACTAGGCAAGGTAATAGTCATGGGAGACCTCAATTTGAGAATTGGATAGTTGCAATTTCAACCTATCATGCACGATGAATTGGACAAAGAAGATGCAATTGAAATAGATGCCTTATGGCACTGGACTTCAGAAGATGATACTATCAATGCACAAGGAAGAGCACTCCGGTGTATGATGAATGGACTGTACATGCCAGTTTTGAATGGGGTGCAACTCTTTCCAAGGACTAACAAGATGACATGTTTCTCCACCAGGGGGGGACACAGTGCCCTAGTCATTGCTCTACATGCCTTGGCACATGTCAATGCTCTACACAATGTCCTAGACTATGCCTTGGCACATGTCAATGCTCTACATGACAAAAAAACTTTCAGGATAGGAGAAAAATATCCTAAGTCAGACCATCTCCCAATATGGATGACTCTTGCTATCCACATTGAAACAGAAGTGCAAAAATTTGCAACCAATTCTAGAGGCTTATGAATAAATCAAGACAAGCAAAAAGAATATGCCATCACACTGGATGCAAGGCTAAATGCAATGGCAATCACACCTACATGGGAAGCCCTCAGAGAAGCTGTCCTTAACACTGCAACACAAATTTTTGGAGCCATTCCTCAATACAGAAAGAAGATGCATAAAGGGCTATCATGTAAGAAATGGTATAATGATGAATGCTAGAAACTACGCAATGAGCTGAAACACATTTCTGATGCAAAGCTCTACAGATAGAAGGAGAAGCAATGCAATGCCCTCACAAGGAAGAAAAAAAGAAATTACATTTTGGAAAGGGTAAAATCTGATTTGCTCACCTTCATCAAGAATCCTAGAAAGGGGTGGAAACGCATTAAGAGCCCGAAGAAAAAGGTCATGGAAAATATCTCAAATGAGGAAATGCTTGAGTATGTTATCAGACTCTACAACCATGCCAATGCAACAGAAATGAGAAATGAAGAAATGTCATATGCCTTAGTCAACCCTTTCACTTTTGAAGACATTGAAGCTGGGCTGAAAAAGATGGCAAATGGAAAGGCCTCTGACCACATGCACATGTGTGCTAAACTCTTAAAATGGACAGAAGATAGGGCACAACAATGGGTATCACACATGACAAATGCTCTACACCATGGCTTTCCACTTCATTGGCAAGAGAATTGGGTTTAGTCCCTATTTAAAGGGGGAGACAAAAATTCAGTCACTAACTACAGAACTATAATGGTCAGCTCCACACTAGCTAAACTTTTTAGCATAGTGCTTGAAGCAAAAATTAGCACTTGGGCCGAAGAGACCAAGAAGAGGGCCATTGGACAAGTAGGCTTCCGTAAAGAGCATAGGACTGCAGATCATCTGGTCACATTAAGAGTACTTATGGATGAAAGCAGACTAAAAGAAAAACTCTTTTGTGCTGTTTTGTAGATTTTAAGAAGGAATTTGATACAACTCTGAGAGGGGGCCTATGGAAAAGAATGCAAGACCTCGAAGTCCCCTTGGCATTAAGGGTAGGCATCTCCCGAATATACAAGAAAGTACTATGCAGACTAAAACAAGAGCATGCACTATCAGCTGCATTTCAAAATAATATGGGGCTCTCTCACCTACACTATTTGGAATCTGTTGTGACAAGTTAGAAGAACTCATAAATGAATTTGCACAGCAGGAGAAGGGATACAAGGACCCAAGCTTGGGCTATGGACAATACTGTTGCTTCTATATGCAAATGATGTGGTTCTTTTCGCCTATGACCCTGATTCAATCATGCATCAAGTACTACAGACACTTCAGGCCTTCAGCAATGAAACTGGGCTGCAAGTTAATGTCACCAAAACCAAAATGATGGCAATATGCACCACCCAACTTGAACATCCTCCTGTTATCAGCTTTGAGGGGCAATCCATTGAATATGTTAATACCTTTAAATACTTGGGAATTGACATACTAGCAGACCACAATGTTGGGGAACATACTATCACTTCGAAAATGGTTATAGGCACACTGACACCCAGAACTAGAAGATCCTGAATATGTTGTTTGATGCATATGTAGTTCAAACAGTGCTATATGGAGTAGAAGTATGGGGAGGCAGCATCTCTCCATCCACATGGAATGAGATTGAAAAAATGCAAAAAGCATTCCTACGACAACATCTAGGAGTCAAGGCTACTACCCCTTACTCATTGCTCCTATTGGAAACGGGTAGGAGGCCAATTAAGTTTCATGCACTGATCAGAGTGATGTAGCATGTAGTGGATGTGCAACAAATGCCAAGAGACATTACCAAACAGAGCATGGACAGCAAGTATGAAACTTCAAAAAACCCATAAAAGCAAGATCATTTGTACAGGATGGGGGACAAACATAAGGAAATTGTTCAACAGATGGAAAGTGGAATCAAACATGTCTATGCCACCTGAAAAGGTTAATCTACAAGAATTCTAGTTGTCCTTACTATGCTCAATGGTTGACAGTAGAAAAGAAGATAAAGTTAGAATACTGCCCAGATCAAATGAACCCCCTATGCTAGTCATCATTCATGACATCACATGCCTCTACTGAGTCATACATCAGCACTCCCATCCCTCTTCTCTATCACAAGAATATTGCCAGATTCCGCACATGATCACACACCTTGGAAATAGAGAAAGGAGCTTGGCTGCATTTGCAACAAAATGCTAGAGTTTGCAGATTCTATGATTCACAGACAGTCGAGACAGAGGCACATGTAGCCCTACAATGCACCAAATGTATTACACATATCACGGACGACTACCACAATAGATACTGGTAGACACCACTCAGCACTCATCAAATCTCACCATTGCCCCTCTGACAGCATTGGGATCTTTTGTCACCTATCTTTTTTTGTACCATCAAGAACTTGAAAATTCTTGACCCCTCCACATCAAAGGAGATTTTTGTACTGATGATTAGGTCCCATGGGTCATTTTTGACCCGTGAGAATGATAATAAATTATACTTCTCCCCCCCCCCCCTCTCTCTCTCTCTCTCTCTTCATCTCTGTCTCTCTTCTTTTGAGATTCTAGTCCCTCAAGATGAATTTGACTCTAAATGGAAGAGTTGCTTAACCAACAATAGTCGTAGGTAAGGAATTGAAGCCTTGGAGTGACTCCAACCCATTGTAGAGAGTTCGGGTCCTTTGACATGACCCTCCATGATATCAATATACTTTTTGGCTTGAGGGAGGATGAGGAGCTAGCTAGGCATTGTGTGTGGTTTTGATGCTAACACCAATGTCAAAGATCTTGCAAAGCAAGAGATGAAACAATTTCTTATCACAACATTGCCAACATTGAAGGATGGATATCCCTTGACCTATGAAGTGTTGTTGAATACATCACCTAGTGAAGAAGCTTCAACCTCTCACAAAGGATAGAATATAAATGAGAGATCTATCTATATTCAAGGAGAGCAAGGCACAAAATAAGATGCTGATGTGGTGATAAACAATGGCACATCCCCTCTTTAGTTTCTATTTCGAGTCTCAAGAAATCTTGCAATCTAATGCTTGAACTATTGCAAGATGCCTTTGATGTACATGAATTTTCATTTTGGAGGGCCGCATTTGTAGCTTCATCAATCGAGATCACTACATTGTTCATATACTTATAGGCATCATGGTGGTGTTCCACAACAAATTTTTGACAATGTGGGATGTGGAGCTTTTGAAGTGTAAGGCCCTATCATGAGTGAGTGGGCATTTTGTCATTCCTCAGAATGCTGACAAAGTTTGTTTGATCCACTACTTGGCTACTACCTAATGCATTATCTCAAACATTCAAGTCATGGCACTCCGAGAAATAGTTATTGGAAAACAAACCTACACTTGTCTATAGCATAGCTAAGCTAAAACAACGTGTAGATAAGCAATGTGTAGATAAACCTTTCCATAGCCATTTCTTTATCATCATGAAAAGAATATCATCTTTATGTTGGCACATAACACGTGCAATGAGTATGGGGGGTCCCAAGCGCCTCCCCCTAACCATGCAAAGGGCCTCTCTCTCCTCCCCAAAAATCATGGGAGGGACGAGAGAGAGAGAGGTTCAAAAGGGCCAATATATCCAAGCCCCCCAAGGGGGCACATATGTATATAGGATTACTCTCAAGCCTTTTAGCAACATGTCAAATGCGTGCGAGCCATCTCCAACAAACCACAAACCAAACGAGGGGTGAAGGCCACCACCTCCAACACCCTCGTATGGACAAATCCCAAGGCAACAAACCAATGTGGGGCTGACCAAACCTGGTCACAACCAAACACAAGGCTGGATCAATCTCAACAAAGGCCAGCCCACCAAACGCCACGAGTGGCTGTCGCCAGAGCCCAAGGGAGGTACAAACACGTGGAGTTGGTGCTGCCATCATTGATCACACATAGTAAGAGTCACACTTTATAGCCATTACTGACGGATCGCAACATCCCCACCGGCCTAATCCAGAAGATCTGCCAGAGCCACCACGAGCCATCGTAGCAGCCCGCGAGTGCACAGGTCCGCAATTCTTCCCTGCTCTGATACCATGTTGGTGTAGAACACACCACATGTGCACTGGGTATAGGGGGGTCCCAAGCCCCACCTCCTAGTCATGCAAAGGGCCTCTCTCTCCTCCCAAAAAATCCCGAGAGGGATGAGATGTAGGAACCTTGCAGTGAGCACCAAGTGTCAATTGGGTAGCACCAATGCAAGGGTTCCACTCCCCATCCTATAGCCAAGTTGTAACCTCTGTCTCTCCCAAAAGGTCCTGGGAGGGATGAGAGAGAGGGTTTCTACCACCTGATATATCCAAGGCCCATTCAATCCCCCACTTTGCTTATGGGATTAGTCATCAAGCGCCTCCATGAGCCCTTTGCCAATTAACCATTTGAGCCACACAAGGGGACACCTAAGGGGTTAGCCCATATCAAACACTTTAGCCACCCCCACCCTAAAAGTATTAAACAATATTTTGTCATCATTAAACACTAACTTCTCAACATCACTCAAATCCTTGCGCAAATTATATTTATGTCCATTGATTAGACTTTGGGAGCTTACTAATAGAGAACTTGGTATGTAACATAACATTCATTCCCATTATGCGTTTCTCATAAGTACAAGCTGTGAAAAGGGTTTGCTTTATCAATTGAAGGGTTTCTTCCCATCTAATAGGGATCAGACAATAAGACCCAGGAAATTTTGGCATAACCATAAGCGGTTCTCTCTAGCTCCCTTCAATATTTATAGCAGGTCACTCCAATTCTGATATTTATGTAACACATCACTCCTACTTTTGGATAGTTGGGAAACTACATGCATAGATCATCCTAGTTAATATAACAAGCTAGTCATTATAGAAACCTTAATGCTAGCACTCTTTGCTAGCCATTACCATAGGTATCCCTTCCAGTTGTAGCTAGAGTTTCATCAAGGATGACAATGGTTTTTAAGAAAAAATAAAAAAACCCTTGACAATATCAAGCATCAACATAATAATGTTAGATTGCTTCTAACAATGACACACATGTATGCATGTATAAGTACATGCCTAATCATTTCAAGAATTCTCAATTCCTTTGATGAGCAAGTACTCAAGCTACTACAAATTTTAAGTTGAAATCCAAATGCTTGGCAACATTAGACATTAGCACATTGCAAGTTTACTCTTAACCATTGCAAAAAATATATTGTGTACAATTAACCACCACCAAGGTAGTCATAGTTATGCTAGCTTTTCTCTTTCAAATTTGAGTACTAATTAGGCATGGAATATTTCAAATGAATAAGCTTTAAGAGCATAACTTTCAAAAACCTCTCCAAATTTCAACGAGTTTCAAGCTTCTTTTTTAATTAGCTTGTGTTTGCTATTATGACCAATGCACGAATACGAGTGCAACATCATTTTTGGATGTTCGAAACCTTTAAGGACATAACGTCTCATGAAACCCATCTGGGTCATTTTTTGTCTTAGTGCAGCCATTTCTAGGATTTTCATAAGCCATCCCCTTTTGCATACAACTAGTCATTTGGCAACCATGTTGGCTCACCTTTCTACTAGCTTAGAAGGGTAGCTATGGCTACCATGATATCCATTAGTGGTCATCCTTTCTAGAATTTTGCTAAACATTAGCGTGCATTTATAGGCGAATTCAACATCAATCAATTGTTTGATTCACGAATGGGCATTTATCTTTTCAAGGGTCAAGTTATCTTACACTTGACTTTATTATAGGCCCCTCTCAAACTAGGTTTAATGAGTATTTTCAAATACGAGACTCCATTCCTATATTGATGAAAAATATTTATAAAAAAATCTTAAGTCTCCATTTCTATATTGATGAAAAGTTTTTTTTTTTTAAACTCACACTCTGAGTTTGATGTATTATACCTTAAATACTTGATCAACCTACAAAAATTTGCTCAGCATGCTTTCATCATTACATTGGGAGGTCTGGACTATCCCACTTCAGGAGCAAGCATACCATTTCCTTCTGCCAATAGTAAGTGTCATTTCTTGTATCAATGAAAAGGGCTAAGAAAAATTTATGTTCTCTTTTGCATTTATCAAAAAAATTTGCAAGTGCAAAGGTTGCCAAGATAAAGAGACAATTTCTTTCTTTCCTCAAGTTATCTTATCACATCTTGAATTTCACCCTCTTACCAATATTTATTAAAAAGTACTATCTCTGTCACACTCTAGTGGAGGGTCTTCTTGCTTGCATCCCTTGGAAAGGCTACCAATAAAGAAAGTGGTGAAAGGGAGAGAGAGGGGAAATGAGAGAAGAGACTTAACTACTCATAAAAGATGGAGTTATGGATTTGGTAAGCTCCTTCATGCTATCTCCAATCTCACAATGTGGAGAAAGAGGGGGGGGGGGATCTTCTTCCCATGCCATATGGCCACTCGGACTAAGTGAATAGGTCTATGTTTTCCTAATCAAAGGTTCTATTCTAAACTAAGGGTTTTCCTTCAAATTGAAAGACCCATTGATTATCCATTCAGGTGGAATTATATTAATTATCAATGGTTCCCATTTCTCATAATTGTGTCCATTGCGAAGCTGTGGTTTTTGGTCTCCCAAAGCCCTGGCACATGTTTAGGGAAATATTAAACAAACCTTTTTCCCTCTAGCATTTGGCTAGGATTTTACTAAATAGCCTTTGTGAGCATATAGCTCTTTAATAACAAATCCTTTGTCCTTACTAGGGCTATGGCCATCATCTACCTTTCCCTAGGATATAGCCATTGCATGTCCTAACATGGATCATGCCTTACTTATGCAATATGAGGAACTAAAGCTTACATATCACTCTTCTCATTCTCTATACCTATTTAACACATATTGAAGCTTTGTATTATCAACTATCCATCATCGCATGTCATAGCAATAGTCTCATTGTGCCCATACTAGTTGCATATAGTCCTTATGCTAGCGACTCAATGGATTGAATATGCTTGATCCAAGTTGCATTATAGTAACCTTGATTCATAGCTCTCATACTAGCCACTCAATCCATTAAAATTTTTTGATCCAAGTTGCATTATACTAACCTTGATCCATGCTCAAGATTTGCATATTGAGTCCATGTGTAAGGGTAAATGAACCCTTACTAGCACATGCATCTTGCCCCAGATACTGCGATTTGCTTCAGAGGAGTCTCGCGTTGATTGCGAATTGTCCCATAATGTCAAAGTAAATTGCAATTTCATCCAGTTTGGGTTTTCAGTGGTATCAGAGTGTGGTTTTGCTACTTTCCTTAGGAGCAACAGTCCACAGATTCGGCAAGTACGGTTATGGAACATACACATAGCACAACCTGAAAGATTATGGCGCACAATTTTTTGAACCAAAGACTTAAATATGGAAAAGTTTCCATGATGTTTGAATACTCTAAATTAAGGAAAGGTAAGAAATAAGTAGATTCAAAGACATATCATGGAATTCAAATCTGCCTACATGTTCCATGGTGTGATGGACAACAAAAATCAACAAATTATCCTATATCCATGCAATTTGAAGGGTATGGACATGAATCTATTCATTCAATACAAACATACATATTTTGGTACATGTGATTCTCTAGAGTACACATTTTGGGAGAATATTTAAGAAGATAAGATGATGATATAGTTGTTGCAAAATTTGTATTCAATTAAATATAGCTACACAGTGCCCCACTAGGAGCAGTGGAGCAAAATTTACATTGGGCATGGGTAGGGCCATACAAAATCAAAAAATGCTTCAATAATGGGACCATCACCCTAAGAAACCTAGAAGGAAATGAACTACTGAAGTGAATCAATGGAATGAAAATTAAATTTTTTTTGCCAAAGATGAAATGTGTTTAGGTAGAAATGATCAAGGTAGTCATAAAGTGCCATTTCATGGGAAATAATCTAAAAGACTTGTTACACATCAAATCAAGATTAACAAGGCAATTAAATGGGATCATGATAAGTGGAAGAACAAAATGGGTCAAAACATCCCAAAAAAGAACAATCTTAAACGGCCATGAATCTGAGTGGGAGGACCTAATGATGGAAAGGAGAGGGTGGAAAGAGGATAGTAATTTGACAGCTACTAGACTATTGGGGCAATGAACCCCAGATGCCCTATAAATAAATCCTCTCAGCAAATTGAGCTCAATTTTCTCATTCAATATATAAGCAACCAGACGTCCCTAGAATCAAATTTTGTAGCTCTCACCCCTGAAAACAAGTGGTGTCAAACTAACCCTAAAGTGAAAGAGCAAGAAGAGTAGCAAAGGGACCACCTCAAAAAGGTGAAGCCTGAGTACACATGTATCCAATGTCTTTAGTTGGATTTGTTCATACACCAATTTGAAAAGATGTCATTTGCTTGCTTGTTACATACCCTTTCCCCTGCAACCATGGATCTTTGTTCAAGAATTCATCCTAGTCAATTAAGGTGGTAGGATTGGTAGAATCATAATTCGTATTAGGCAATTAGAAAACCTTTTCCTCCTCTACTTCGTGATTTTGATAGTGAACCCATTGGCTTGGAAGGTATTTGTTCGACATCATTGGAATCGATTACCTCTATGGTGTTGCCCTAGTCAAAGGCCTCATTCTATGGCAATTCATGAAAGTTGTTAATGCTAGTCAAATGGAGCCAATTGTCACTATTGGGATTGTAGTCATATTAATCTTCGTAGGTTGCAGATTCATAGATTTGAGACCAGGACCTGATGCCAAAAGCTCCTTAATTCTACCTTCTAAAACCAAAATTTTCATCAACACTATCATCCTTGGAGTATTTGACCTAGAAAGTCAGATCCTAGTGTGAATTTTAAGAGCCTACAATCTAGAAGATTAATATGACTATGGTTTAGTTAATGGGGGTTGTACCATGTTATAAGGAAGCATTAGTACAACATCTATAGGAGAAGGGTGAGATGACATGACATCAGCCCTTTTAGAGCAAGAATAAGAAGAATTCAATTTTTGAGCTACCTAAATTGGGGTAGATAACAAAATGAGTCATGCCTATCAAGTCTAATTTGAGCAGGAATGCAATGGGGTACTCCCAAAATCTACCATCCACATTGGGTGTTACAAACATGGAACCAACCTCATTTTCAATCAAATGATTGACCAACAAGAAGTCAAACCCATTACGGTATTGTGGGGGTTAAAATTTCAAGTAGTAAGAATGACCTTTCCCATTATTTTCATTGTTTTAAGATGAAATATATTCTTGGAGCATATTTGATATCATTGGGATGACCATTCTTCAACTAGGCTAAGACCAAGCACAATTGGGCTACTTATGAGATTGCAATACAAGAAATAAAAAGAACAAAAAGATGCAAGTTCTCATAGTGGGGTCATTAATAGGATTGTATGGCCCCTATATGTAGAAGGATTGAATTGTCTTGAAAGGATTGAGGATGATGAGGAGCATGTGATTTTGCAATAGAATCCATGGTGCTGCCAATTTGTTTTGTGTTTGCCTCGATTTCTAGATTACACTTGATGGTGAGACTATGAAAGTGGTATCGATGGATATTTCATGCATAAGAGTGTGTCATTAACTCCATATGTATGTGTAAATGATATTAATAATAGTGGAGCTTCCTTTCGCATTTATGAAGATGTTTTGAAGGTGATTCAAAAGTCATGGGGAAAATGTTCCTACTCATGCAGGGTTGACTCTTAAATGTAGTTGTCAAGTCAATGTTATGACTTCAACACCTATGATGTCCAGTTTTTTTAGAATGATGGTAATAATACGGGATTGTTTTCATTTTAGGAGTGATTCTTGTATTTTGGTCATGCAATAATGTGTATGCCACCTTTGTATTGGTGGCATTATCTAATAGTGGAAATGCCACTTCTACATATATTAGATATTCTTGTTAAAAAACATGCCAAACACCCCAATTATTGCCAAAATACAAGTTCACATCCCCAAAGCCAAATCCTTCATTATTATGAACATCATTCTAACAAAATGAACACCATCAAATATAAAATGGCATTGAAGGCAAAATTCTTGGACCAACAACTAGTACAAGTCCACCCTACACAAGTAACATTTGGCAATGATGAATCCATTACCTACAAATCTTCAATACCATTGTAAAGGAAAACCACAAGCTATCAATCTGTGTAGTAACATTTGGCATTGATGAATCCATCACCTACAAATCTTCAATACCATTGCACATCTAGGAACTCAATTTGTTCTTACCTAATAATTGCCTTTTAAATTTGGAAGATAGAACAAAACCCTTGGATGTGAGAACATCATGGAGAGTATTGAGATGACAGACGTGCTCTTTAGTGGATTCGTATATGTACACCAAGCATAAATCATAAACTATCAAAAGATAGAATCCATAAATTTTTGGAATTCTATCTGTGCTATTTTAAAACCCAAAGGCATGACATTCCATTGGTAGAATCTCTGTCAAACCTCAAATCTTGTCTTATTGGCAGCCTTGAGGAGCAATACTAATCTCCCAAAAGCCCCAACTTCAAGTCACAGTTGGAGAAGAGTTCAGCTTTATGTAATCTTCTTCATGAGATATTCCTTATTTACAATAGGATAAGAGATAGAGATGAGGCATTTGTTAATGGGCTTGTAGTTAATGATAAGTTGCTTCTTGCCTTCCTTCTATTTAGAATGCTTACTGACATAGAAAGCCGCTGCTACTCATTCAAGGTGATATTTTTCAATCAATTTCATATTTAGGAGTTCATCCAGCTCTTGCTCGTAGAGAAGATGATCTTTTTTAGTAAAACCATAAGGACTTGCAACTTGGTGCTTAAAATGTATTTAAAGGCCAAGTGGTTTCATCATTACATTCTTTTATGGTGCGGGTGTTGCAAGTATTGAAGTAAGGAGTAGGAAGGTCACTTGGTAGTGAGGAGCTCTTAGAGGAGGCTGCACCAATATCAATAAAAATTGGTTGCCAAGGTTGGTGTCGATATGGATAGTTCATAAAAAAGGTACCATCATTATTAGAGTTTGAAAAATACATGTTAGCAATAAAAACAAAATAGCCATTTTTGTCATAGTAATAACACTTGGGAGAGTCGCCAAATTGTTTATAGAATGGTTGCCGATGGATATTACACTCAAGGTGGTAGAAACAAAGACTTCACCATCTAAGTCTATGAAGCTCAGGAAAATCTTGGCAACTTTCACAGGAGCATTTAGAGTTCCTTATGCCAAAGCACATAGAGTTTGGTTAGCCTTGGAAGGCCAAAAAATTTTAGTACTAATAAATTGATCCCAAACTAAAGAGGAGATGCCAACTTTCTTTAAAGTTTTTAAAAGTAGCTATCCTGTGCATTGATAGTTGAGGTACACCTGAACCATTTGGAAACGATTCACAGAAGAAAATTCATCCATAGATTTTTGGACCTCTTGAGGCACATTGTTTACATTGATAAAATTTGCGCTTCTTTTGGGGAAATCACAAAAGCACCAATGTTATATGGACGGCATATAGATATGATATTTGGCTGAAAAGTCTCAGAATAAGACCAGCCCTTTATACTAGCTATTGTACATGGGTATTATAATCTTTAAGTTGAGATAGGTCACGAAGCTTAGGTGCAAAAAATTCATTCAAAGCTTTTGTTCCATCATCAATCAATGTGGGTATGAGCTGATTATAACTCTGTTGCCATTAGCTCCTTTTATGATGCTTTTTTTTGACGCATGTTACTTAGTTTTTGGACAAGAAGCTTTCCATTGATATTACAGCCAAAAAGTCATAACGTCTATATTTTTGTCCATATTAGCATCAATATTAGCATTGTCTGTTGTAGGTAACATCAATATTTCAATCAAAAAAGCCTCTGGATAAACACACAGTGTAAAAAAAAGTGTTGAGATTTATCCTTGTTAAACCTTGCAAAATTCAAATAAAATTGAAATGTTTTCACATTGCAACATATACTAGATCAATGTTGTTCTCCATTTCTTAATCAATTGATGCTCATCAATGTTGTTCTCCATGGCCAAGTCTTGCACATCTTCAGCATCTACATCGAGGTCTCCCAACTCAATATCTAAGAAACCCTCAAAGGAGATCAAACTATCTTCGCTTCTCAGAACTCTGGTAGAAGGGGTGTTGGAAGCGCTAGCTTCCAACCCATCTATTTCTTGCTCTTCCATTTCATTCTCTACTTCCACATCTTGAAATACATGTCAAATTCTAGGTGCAAGTTGAATCACAAACCACCACTGGTTGTCCACTCGATCAAGTTGAAAGACCACCTAAAACAAAATTCCATGATATGTTCACACAATCTTTGATGAAGTTGAATGGCAACGTGTGGGTAGCACAAATGTGTCGCTAAGGTCATCCTAATTTTTCATTGATTCAATGGCAAAAATCCACTTAGATCCTTCCTGACCATAGCTTGAGCACTTCTGCAGATGACTTTGAACCATTTCACATCAAATATAAATACTTAGAATTTCCTAAACTTTACTTGCAAAATATCTTATATGGTTCTAACATAATCCATTTCGCCTATGATGAGGTTTGTATCCCTCGTACTAGCTCTACCCTCTTGCGAAAAATTGGCCATGACTCCTCGATCAAACGTGTCATGCCTTACATCAATTTTCTCTACTCAATAATGATTACCATATGCCCACATTGCATTCAACACAAACGGTACTACAAAGGTAATGGATTCTTGTTGGCTTATGCAAAAAGGTTATAGATGAATGTAAATTAAAAAAAAATGATTACATATCTTTAGATCACAACCTCGAGCAATATTCCTTCTCCCTGTCTGTCACAATCTCCCCTCTTCAACTAGTAGCTTCAAGAGCATCTTCCAACCAATCAATGGTGCATTTAGGTGGAATGTCTGACAACTCCAGGGGATGCTTCTTACCACTATTGGCCCTTTGCCAAGCTTTTTTATCCTACTGTCTTTTAGCTCTTGCTTCTTTATATTTTTTGAGCCACTTCTCCATTTCTCCACAATTGTAAAGACAAAAGGTGTTCACTTTTTGTTACAAGGCGATACTCATTTTCTTCTGGTTTCCATTCACTTGTCCTATCTCTCCTACAACACGTAGGTCATCGCTATCATCCCAAAGTCAAGGCATGTTTAGCATGAGCTGTATAAGAAACTCCCTAATGTAAAACATTGACTCTTGCACCAGCCAGCCTTCTACCATGCTTCCCTCTGGTCTTGCTTTTTGTCTTACATACCCTTTCAACATCTTCATAAATCATTCCAAGAAAAACATCCATCGGCTATGCAAAGTGCCTCCCTATGCCATTTCATCTACCAAATGCATGCGCAAATACAATTGGATGTCCATGATACTCATTGGAAATGGGTAAAGAGCATCGACAAAAGTTACATCTTGCATTATAATAGGCAGAAGAGAATTGAGGGGAATAGAAATTTGGTACCTGAGCAATCATGCAACCTACGATAATCATGCATGGTCCACATTCGAATGCCTTTCACTCAAAAATGACGTTGACCCAAAGGCTTTGAAATGTCATAAACTTGCATGCCATTCTATAATATTTGCAACTCGTCCACAAAGGG
Organism: Dipteris shenzhenensis; assembly: GCF_047967505.1. Classification (NCBI taxonomy): domain Eukaryota; kingdom Viridiplantae; phylum Streptophyta; class Polypodiopsida; order Gleicheniales; family Dipteridaceae; genus Dipteris; species Dipteris shenzhenensis. Next base: position 52,698,660 of record NC_141616.1, on the reverse strand, counting down.
ACTAGATATACATCCATCTTTTTCACCTTGTGCTTGCCTGAGTGCTAACATCAAATACCCCTTCTTTATGGTCATCCAAGGAGGAGTAATTATATTGTGACTACTATTGGCCACATGGACCACGATGTGGACTAATGTCCAAAGGGATTAACACCATCCATAGCCAGCCCAAGACACAAATGATGAGGCTCAAGCCCAAACTTTGGCCACCTCTTCTCTACGTGTCTCCAAGCCTTTCCATTTGGAGGGATCCTCAATATTCCATCCATCGAGTGGTTGCAAGAATGCCAATCTAGAAGTCCAGCTAACGATCCACAACAAAACAAGTGCACAATGCATGTTAGGATCGGCATGTGTCGTAGTACCTTTTTTGAAAACTAATCTCGTTGTGTTTCTCGTCAGTATCGAGATGCACGACATTGTGTATAGCTTATATTAGAGTGCTTGTATGTTCCTCTGTAAAGGATGCAATCATTGGGACATGCATGAATTGACTTGTAATCCATTCCTAATGATTCCAACATCTTGTTTGCATTCTTTCTTGAGTCATGGAAGTAGTATTTGGAGTAACGTGGAGGCTGGGACATTGACCCATTCAATGAATTTGAAGCAACAATTTGGAAGTACACACATGAAATTATAGTTTAGACTACATCAAAACTCTTACCGAAGAGGGGACCTAATGCTAGTGTCTGACCATCCATAATCTGCTTGTACATTCAAGATCAAATAATGGAGGCAAGAAGAGAATGGCTTGTCCCTTCATACAACATGGTGCTTGCCTCACCTCACAAGCTCTCCTCTTCAGGACTCATGTTATCCTCGCTATTCACTTTGACATCTTCATCTCTTTCATTTTGGGGTGAAGGAGCATCAAAGTAAGTGTTTATCATGTCCTACATTATTTTGGCCTCATTTAGGGCATCTTCCTCTTCGCTACTTCTATTATGTTGCTCTTCTAGCTCTCCGTCTTCCCTTAGAGTGTTTCAATATCCTTGGTTCAACATCGACTCGTGAGGACAATTATGCAATGCATGTGCTCTCAAACTTTCCAGAAAAATTTCATGTCCCTGCATGAAAATAATTTAGTTAATCATCTCACATAAGTCACATGCAAGCACAGAAAGTTAGTACATGAAATGAATTTAATGAATTCACTCATAAAAAAGCTTAAACCTGACTTCTACCTCATCGTTCAATTGTATCTCTAGCAAGGGTTGGAAGCCACCATATCTCTTTATGTGTGTTATTGATATGTTGCGTAATCTCCTTATTTGTCCTTTGCATCATGCACAATCACACCAGGCTTATTGATAAAGATTTGCTCTACTAGTCTCTTCTTCGGACTCTAATGAGCTTGAAGACATTTCAAAGATTACACATGATCATTAAAGCACCATAATCCATACATGAGAACAAAACATGCCAAAAAGTAAACCCATCTTGTTTAATATTTGACCATGCTCTATTTCGTTGATTATTTTGTGAAAAACATCTTGGAAAATACACTAGAGCGGATATTTATGTTGATATTTACGTCGAAAAAAGCGTCAAACATGTTCTCTATAGATAGGACCTTGCGCATTGGATTTTATAATCCAAAAAAAAAAAAAACTGTCACATGGAGCAAACGGAGGCTCCATAACATGTACTCATATAGTTGGATGCATAAAGCATAGCAATATGACAGTGCATTAGGATTATTTATGAACTAGAAGACCAGATGCATGGGCAAAAACATGAAAATGTTCATTTTTGACCATGCAAATTGGATCCGATGGCCATGATATTTTTCATGAGAATAAAGCTAGTTGATTTTAAGTCTCTTGCAAAGTATTGTGGCCATCGGGTCCCATTTGCATGATTAGAATACCACCAAGGCATTATTTTTAACCAAAAGAGGGGATGAAGGGATAAAAACATGGAAATATTTGTTATTGACCATGAAAATGGGATCTGATGGCCATGACATTAGGAAAAAGCCTCAAACTAGGGGATTTTAAGTCTCTTGCAAAGTATCGTGGCCATCGGGTCCCATTTGCATGACTAGAATACCACCGAAGCATTATTTTGTGGACCACGAGGGGATGCATGGGCAAAAACATGGAAATGTTCATTCTTGACCATGCAAATGGGGTCCGATGGCCATGATATTTTGCATGGGACTAAATCTAGGTTATTTAAAGTCCCTCCCAAAGTATGAATCCCATTTGCATGACTAGAATACCATCAAGGCATTATTTTGAACAAGAAGAGGGATGCATGGGCACATGGAAATGTTTGTTCTTGACCATGCAAAGGGTCTTCGATGGCCATGATATTTTTCACAAACCTCAATCTACATGATTTTAAGTCCCTTGAAAATTATCATGGCCATTAGGTTCCTTTTTCATGACAAATTTACCACCAAGGCATTGTTCTAAATTAGAAGAGGGCATGCATAGGAAAAGACATGGAAATGTTTGTTCTTGACCATGCAAGAGGGATTCAACGGCCATGATATTTTTCATGGGACTCAATATAGGTGATTTAAGTCTCTTTCAAAGTATCGTGGCCATTGGATCCCATTTTCATGGACTAGAATATCATTGAGGCATTTTTTTGAACCAAAAGAGGGGATGCATGGGGGAAAACCTAGAAGTGTTCATTCTTGACCATGACCATGGGATCCGATGGCCATAATATTTTTCATGAGCCTCAATCTATGTGATTTTAAGTCCCTTACAAAGTGTCATGGCCATCAAGTCGTGTTTTCATGACTAGAATGCCACCGAGGCATTATTCTGAACCAGAAGATGGGATGCATGGGCCAAAACACGGATATGTTCATTCTTGACCATGTAAATGGGATCCGATGATCCTGATATTTCACACGGTCATCAATATAGGTCATTTTAAATCCCTTGCAAAGTATTGTGGCTATAGATTCCCATTTTCATGAATAAAATGCTACCGAGGCATTATTTTGAACCATAAGAGGGAATGCATGGGCAAAAACATGGAAATGTTTGTTCTTGACCATGCAAATGAAATTCGATAGCCATGATATTTTTCACATGCCTCATATAGGTAATTTTAATTCTCTTGCAAAGTATCATGGCCATAGGGTCCCATTTGCATGACTAGAATACCACCGAGGAATTATTTTGAACCAGAAGAGGGGATGCATGGGCAAAAACATGAAAATGTTCGTTCTTGATCATGCAAATGGGATCCCATGGTCCTGATATTATGCACAGGAATCAATATAGGATATTTAAGTCTCTTGAAAAGTATCGTGGCCATCTATTCCCGTTTTCATGACTAGAATCCCACCCAGGCATTATTTTGAACCAAAAGAGGGAATGCATGGGCAAAAACATGGAAATGTTTATTCTTAACCATGCAAATGGAATCTAATGAGCATGATATTTTTCACATGCCTCGTCTAGGTAATTTTAAGTCCCTTGAAAATTATCATATCCATCGAGTCCCATTTGCATGATTAGAATACCACCGAGGTATTATTTTGAATCAGAAGAGGGGATGCATGGGCAAAAACATGGAAATGTTCATTCTTGACCATGCAAATGGGATTCGATGGTCATGATATTTTGCACAGGCATCAACCTAGGTGATTTTAATTCCCTTGCAAAGTAATGTGGTTATCAAGTCCCATTTGCATGACTAGAATACCATTGAGGCATTATTTTGATCTAGAAGAGGGGATGCATGGACAAAAACATGGAAATGTTTGTTCTTGACCATGCAAATGGGATCCGATGGTCGTTAAATTTTTCACAGAACTCAATGTATGTGATCTTAAGTCCCTCACAAAGTATCGTGTCCCATTTGCATGTCTATAATTCCACTGAGGCATTATTTTAAACTAAAAGAGGGGATGCATGGGCAAAAACACGAAAATGTTCATTCTTGACCATGCAAATGGGATCCAATGGCCATGATATTTTCCATAGGATTCAATATATGTTATTTTAAGTCCCTTGCAAAGTATCATGGCCATCGAGTTCCATTTGCATAACTAGAATACCACCGGTGCATTATTTTGAACTAGAAGAGGGGATGCATGAGCAAAAACATGGAAATGTTTGTTCTTAACCATGAAAATGGGATCTGATGGCCATGATGTTTTGTAGGAGACTCAATATAGGTGATTTTAAGTCCCTCATAAAGTATCATTGCCATTTGGTTCCATTTGCATGACTAGAATACCACCGGTGCATTATTATGAACCAAAAGAGGGGATGCATGAGCAAAAACATGAAAATGTTTTTTCATGACCATGCAAATTGAATACTGTGGTCATGATATTTTTCATGGGCCTCAATATAGGTAATTTTAAGTCCCTTGCAAAGTGTCGTGGCCATTAGGTCCCATTTGCACATTGACTAGAATACCAACGAGGCATTATTTTGAACCAGAAGAGGGGATGCATGGGCAAAAACATGGAAATGTTCGTTCTTGACCATGAAAATGGGATGCGATGGCCATGATAATTTTCATGATCTTCAATTTAGGTGATTTTGAGTCCCTCATAAATTTTGTGGCCATCAGATCCCATTTACATGACCAGAAGAGTACCGAGGCATTATTTTGATAAGTGGTTAACAAGTGATCATACGGATCCTTAAAATAACACATTTTCTTACATCAAAGGCAATAGTACCTAGCAATAATATTTGTATTGAGTTCTAGTCCATTATAGCACTACCATCTTGGACCTTATGCCAATAATGATTGAAATGACTATCAGTCATGCAAAGCCCTCTCCACTGTGAATTAGAGGATTGTTAACTTTTATCCCATTTTGTGAATGGATTTCGAACATGGCCATGGAAAACCGACATCTTGGACCCACAACATCTCGGTGCAATTAAAACCCTAAAACAATGCCCATAGGTTTTAAAACTTCACAACCCATTTCAAGCTATCACCTTACCAACTCTTTAAAGACCTAGAATAGGGATTTGCATTTAAATTTTGAGACTAAATACCCTAAACCCCAAAAAATGATGTTACTTAATTTTTGACGCTTTCAGGGATGGTAATATCGATGCTAATATCGACGCTATAGGAACTAAAACCCAATCCCAAATCATGTTGCTTTGATTCTTCTCTCCTATCCTTCACTGATCATATATAGCTTGTCAGGACCTCCACAGCTTGGAAGCACCTCTCTACAACTAAGGACAACCACCACACCTTCACGCATCCCTTTCCACCAAGTCTGTTGATTTTCTTTGGCTTTCTTAAGTTTTTCTTTCCTTTCCCTTTCCTTCACTTTCTCTTTCCTTCCCTTTCCCTTTCCCTTTCCCTTTCCTTCCCTTCCCTTTCCCTTCCCTTTTCCCTTTCTTGTGTTTTCTCCCTTTCTCTCTTCCCTTTCTCCCTTTCTCTCTTCTTGCTTCAAGCTTATATGCTTTCTAAGGCTTTTCTTTTCTTTCGAAATGAATGTGTGTTTATTTAGTTTAGTTAGTATGCATCCATGCAGGAGTGAGTATTCCCAAGAACACAGTGCTGAAATGGATGGAGACTTCACTATTGTGCTCTTGGGAATCCTCCCTTTCCCTGAAAAATGCGTGTCTAAATAGAATGCATTCTAAAGTTTAAATAAAATCTCTTGAAATTTTAAATAAACTCTCCCATTTCATTTCGTGAAGGATGCCAAGCAGAGGATCAAGTGGTAAGGGTGAAAAGTGACCCTCCTGGGATGATAGTAGCACCTTGGGTAGTAGTATGGAGAAGGCTCCCAAAGCTAGATCCCAATAGTAGGGAAAGACTTTGCGCAAGTGGGACGAGGAGAGATAGCGAGTGTCAGGTCCACCGGCCTTTGTATAGATCTCCCAAGGCACCATCGAAGGTGGGCCTAGGGAGAGAGAGAGAGCCACCGTTGACGTAGACGATTGGGCTCTGGTACAGGCAATGTCGTTAAGGGGAGTGGAGCCAAATCCCAAACTTCCACCACCCTCCCCTATGAGGTTGATAGAGAGTTTGAAATAATAATGGGTTGCTTGGGTTACAAACCGAATGCACGGGCTTCCATCCTTTGGGTGGTGATGGATTTTGATTGCGTACATCGGCATTGCGGCTAACTTGATCACGTATTTAACAAAGGTTCTCCACGAGGATTTAGTCTCGTCTATCAAGAACACAAACAACTGGGTACGTGTTACGCTGGTCGTGCCCTTCATCGGAGGATTCTTTGCCGTTGCCTATTGGGGGCGATATAGGACAATTGCCTTTTCGTCTGTCGTGTATGTACTGGTGAGTACTAACGATGTTCTCTCTACTCCTTAGATCATGAAGCGACGTCACCCTTCCTTTGTCGGATTATCGCTGCCCGTGCTCAAGTAATTTAAGTTGCCGCAGGGCTTGCTCTTGATAACACTCTCAGCGTCCATTTCATCTCTCAAGCCACCTAAACAGGCACAAAAGAAAAAGTATTATATCCTTAATACATTAAAGGCGGAGTTTCCTGTGCCATCTGAGGAGCTTGAGTTTGATAACCGCTGGATGCTAAATAAAATGGCCCAAGTGCTGCACTCATCGCAAAAATATCAAATCCGCAAGAAGGCTACGGCTAGGGAATTCAAGCCTACTTCGAAAGATTGGAAAATTGCTAAAAAGGAATTACTAGTGCGTAATTTTGGGCAACATGTGAATCACTAAAACTAACATGTATTCTTATGATGTTAGTTTGTGAAAATGGGCCACGGATGTACGGATGAGGAGTATAGGTATGCATACAACAACAAATGGAAGCTCTAATGAGGAGTATAGGTATGCATACAATAACAAACGGAAGCTCTAATGAACCTACTTGTGGAGAGAGGAGAGTTTGTACCATTCCTCAATGTAAGCCCTTATTACATTTATCTTTTTAGAAGTTATATGCAAATCGTGTTCCGGCTAGTTGAACAGGACAGAGATGAATACTTGAGAGAAGCTCGCTAGGAGGATGTTGTAGCGCGTGGAGAGGGCACCAGTGGGAATGAAAATTGTAGAGAGGATGAGGACGAGGATGGGAGCAGCAATGACTAGCACTACATTCTACCCATGTGCCTATTGACGGACATACAAAGCCAGTGCAAACCTGTATATAGTATCAATATTTTACCACATACAATGTAAGGCAATTTTGTTATGAACAATTCTAAACAATACAATATAATGGCCACAAAAGGCAATTTTGTTATGAACAATTCTAAACAATACAATATAATGGCCACAAAAATCAACATCAAAATAGCTCTGAGATCTTTTACCAACGTCGATACTACCATAAAAAAATTGTTCCCAAAGTTGATATTACCGTTCAAAAAAGCGTCAAAAACAACCTACGCGTCGATTTACCATTTCTATTAGTGTCTACAATTTGTATATCAACTTATGAGTTAAATAGCAACGTTAATATCAATGCTAAAATAGATGTTTTTTTCGATGGATTTCAAAGTTTGAAAAAAAATTAATGTATTTTATGTTTAAAAAAACGTCAAAAATGAGCTCAACTATTGTAGTGCCCCTCGCCTCTCTATTGTGTGCCCTCTTCACCCTTGCCTCTCGACTACCACATCCAACCTGCCTCTCTATTGTGTGCCCTCGGCCCCTCTCTAGGCTTGCCTTTGGACCATGCCATCCAACTTTGCCTCTCTATAGTGTTTGCAATTACAAGCCATTCCTCTCATCTTTTGCCTCTCACATACAAGATACTAACTGTCACATTCCCTATTTCATCAATCATACCCACATGTCACACTAGCCTTGCCATAGAGGCCCATCGACATGTCCAACGCCTATATCAATTGTGTCGCCTCCAAGATTGTCTTTAGATCAAACCCGTCTTTTCAACATTCCCCACATTGGGTCCATCCTCTTCCATTCGGGTGGGGGTGTTCACCTCTTCTTCCTCTTCACTAGCTCCTACTCCTACCCACCTACCCACTTCATAGACCATCAGATGACCCAAGGCTGCGAGGATATTGCAGCTCTTTCACACCCATATGTAAGCGTTGGAGGCTTTCTTCACATCTCCTCGCATGATTTCTTCCATATTCAATCCTCTCCATCATGTCCCCATCTTCGCCCTCCAATCTTCCATAGTTGCCTCACCATCGCTTCACCTCTCACTACTACATCTCCACCTCTTCTCACAGAGGCCTCACAATCCACTCCAACTCTTATCACCACTCCCTCTCCTTTAGTCATGGATGCCTTTTGTAGCTAGCACCACCTCCTATCATGAAATCCCCCTACGCCTCCCTTGTGCTTCTGAGTTCTATTGAGGAGTAGGGGGCATGCCTCGACAGAAGCAATCTCGACCCACACACCCACCTTAATCGAGGGCAATGCCTACAAGATAAGCCATGCCTAAGCAAACGCTCCAACACAACACAAACCACAAAAGGCCTAAACTCCAAACAAGGCATGGCCAAGAGGCTACTAAATATAGAGGGGAACCTTGTCTTCCTTTGCACTTTGAGGCTATCAAATAATTCATCTTGAAGTCCCAGGCTATTAGACTAGAAACAACTCCAACATCCAAGTGTTTGTATATAAATCAACAAGTAAACACACCTAGTGAGCACTATCATCACAACAAGCAAAATATTCAAAAGAACAAATACAAAGACGACCATTTGCACCACCCAGACATACAAGAGATTTACCATTGAGAGTACGGTTGCCAGCCATCGCTGCATTTCTGCCAACCACTAGTAATGTTGCATAATAACAACTAGAGGCTCCGAGAGAGCCAAAAACCATACTCAAAAGGAGAAAAATAGGTTTTATTGTGTCATAAAACATCACAAAGCCGGATGAAATGCCAAATAAGAAACTCCAATAAATTGTCTCTGCTCGACTGTTTGATAGAATACAATACACAAAAGTGGGTCAACTAAGTACACTCTCATGGAAGCATCTAGATCCACAATCAACTCCTTGAATCACTCCTTAATTCTCTGCCGAGTGAAAATCCAATAGACTCTGCTCAATACAAAGAATACTTCTACATAATAAATCTGGTAACAAAGAATGTAATGATTCTAGTCTTAGAAGCTGGTTCCAATGAAAAATGTGAAAATCCAGCCCTTTGGTACACCTGTCAAGCTCGTTAGAAACCAAATAAATAGCCTCCACCTCGATCCCACCGCAATACCAGGAGAACCAGGTTCAGGCACCACCAAGAAAAACAAAATCCGCCATCAGCTCTGGGTTAGCTCGAAAGTGTGAAGAACCAAGAGCAGTACATCTCTCATACTCAAAATTGATGGTAGCAGAGTGTCACAAAGCTATAGCAGCTTTGTCTGGCAAAATTGAGGGTGCAGGACGTGCAATCAATGGCTCATAATGATCAGCACCAGATCCGCACCAACCTGCCACCAAATGCTTTGAATTCAACACATGCATGAAGAACCTCTACCGGAAGAAAATTGTACCATGTTCCACGGTTACGTGACCAGGCATGAGTGTTGGAAGAATAAATTTTCTATACCAGTGCCCTTCATGAATAGGAAAGCCGGGGGATGCAGGATGTCTCCTCGTGGACGATGGGATAGAAAAAAAACACAATGTTCTTCGTCGACCATAGCATCAGCTCCATGAGCCTGGAGCTGCGAAACTAGCAGAGTCATCCTTCGGAAGGGAATGGCAAATTGATCCTGAATAAATTGAAGCTTCAAATGATCACTTCACGACTGGGTACCCGCAAAGATCAAAGTAAACGCACCACAAAAATCTCTCGGTGGTATTCCGAAGCAAGGCTCTCGATGGCGATGTCATCACCAAATGCAGCCGCCCGACCTTCTCGGTTATCATCGACGCTTATCAAACCCTCCTGGGTGTATAGAAGAGTAATAATGTCATGCTCATCCGAGGCATCACCTGCCACAGACATATACTTGGCCCAGCTCTCTCCATCGTCAACTCTTATGCAACGTTCCTTGTATACAGTTTCTGCGGCTTCTTCCCTGGGACGACAGAAAGGTTTATATGAGGGACTTTTAAACTAGAATCCACAGGAAACTTCCAACAAGCCCAATGGAAATCTTGGAGAGTTCGGCTCTTTGTCAGCGACGGGCGAGCGAACGGGAGAAGTTTGAAGGAACGTTTCATGGCCAACAGCGGATTTCCAGCCCAGATCTACGCACGGGAGGGATAGAAAACAGAGATGGGCATCTTAATTACGAGGGCAGACGCGTTACCTGCTGACGCCGCATTGAACAAGCTCCCGAATCGCTGAGTCAAGAGCTTCGCGGTCGGATTTCTTGGCCAAGAGCTTCACCTCTTGGACAACATGCACGCCCCAGCCAGAATCAAGATCCGGACTGTAGAGGTGCTTGATGACGCAATCCGTGGCGAGTTTGGGCAGCGCGTCGTCGTGGTAGTCACTCAGGAATCGGTCGACGGTGCGGGAGCGGATGGCACGGGGGGAGTCGGGCAAGGCCATGGACTTGAGCGAGGCAGTGAAGAGGCAGTTACCATCGGCATCGACGTCGCCACCGTGGTGGAGGGTGAAGACGGAGGGGGGGGAGGATTTGGGGGGGGGGTTCCAGGAGACACCGGAGGAGGAGAGTTTCTGGAGGGAGCGAAGCTGGGGGGGATGGAGGCCAGGGACGGAAGACCAATCTGTTTGGGGGGGGGAGGGAAGGAAGACGAGGGAGGAGAGGGGAGGGGGAGGAAGGGGGGGGGAAGGAAGCCATGATGAAGGGGGCTGAGGGTCGACGAGCAGAGTGGATGAATCAGGCTGGATGAGCTTGCCCATTTGTGAAAAGAACGATGACGACGAAGAAGAAGATAATGAAGAAGAAGAAGAAGAAGAAGAAGAAAATAATTTGGAATTCAAAGGCACCTTTGTAGGAAGAAAAATGAAAGGCCACATGGAACTTGAAAAGAAGAGAGAGTTTAGGGAACGAGGAAGCAACTTGAACCTTCTCATCCTTTTGCTCTCTTCCCTTAGACCGCGCTCACACCACCTTCTCTGTCCGTGGCGATGGCTGGCTGCAGGACAACATGCACCGTATGATGTCATCGCTTGCTTGGGAAAATGGACCAGCACATCGGCATGTCCTCTTGAAGATGAGCCTCCTATCAAAAGCAAGCCCCAAACCTCGACATTCGTGAAAAGCCCGCCATGGCCGGCTTTTCACGAAATGAAGATGGCGAGCCGCTGCCGCGAAATGAAGATGGCTCGCAATCGTTGTCGCTCGCCATCTTCATTTCGTGAAAAGCCTCCCACCGCATGGGCCTTTCACTAAGAACTTCTTGGCCATGGCGAAGAGACACTTTCGGAGCACGGCCACCAGGTGTGTCGGTTCACATAACCTGTGATGAAGTTTTATGGAGGAGGCTGCCATTTAAATACACCAAAGTTTGACCGGTCGTGCAGGTTCAATCCCCACTCAGCGGTGTTCGCATGCAAAAAAATTCAATTGCCCAATGAGTGGGTAGCCTTCACATGGCAAACACTATTTTTTGGGGTCAGAGTCAAAGCCCATCTTTTCTATTCGTCCAAGTAGGATGACAAACCTTCCCATCATTTTTGGAGGACAGTCAAGCAAGAATTGTGAACCCAGCCTTACACACCTACACGCAAGTTTGAGCTGATTTGGCAAATGTCTCCACTACCCAAACTTGATGGATAGCCCATCTTGGCCTCTTGTCACCCACCCAAGCTTGAGTGCAAGGCCAATGTGTAAAAGCTTAAGGCGGTTACACACCATCCATGTTGACCCAAGCAAGAAAAGGCATGGGAAAGGCATGGGTTACACACACCAACGTAAGAATAAGAATTCCTACACTTATTGCAAGAAGGTGATAACGCCTACGTGGTTTAGGCTGAGGGACAATTGATTGGTCAGCGCCGGTTCAAATCCTTTTGTATGATGTTGGGCGGGCAATAGGCAAGGGGTAGTGGCCACCCATGAAAATGGGTGCCCCTTTTTTGCATAGCTAATCACGCCTTACCACATGGATGCCACGTAGGGGGGCACCTCTTCCTCACCACATGGATGCCTCATAGGGGGACACCCCTTCCTCACTTTGGGTGGGTAACTACGTTATCCTCCCCTTGCTCCTCATATGAAAGTCCCTACATCATAGTGTCACTGACATTTGGCCCAAGAGAGCACTTTTCACCTACAAACCTACCCAACACATCACATTTCACCTGCAAACCTACCATAGCATACACACGTGGAAGGACAACCACAAGTCCTTCCACATGAGAGAAGGGATGAGGATCCTCAAGTTACCATCACATGGCTTCCTATTATCTTAAGTCACCGTCCTCAATTCCCAAGTCCCTTCCCTCTATAGCTCTTCACCTTCATTTGTTTTCATGGCATCCCCACATTTTGCTCTCTTCCTTTTGTTCATCTACTCTTCCACATCAAGTGTTACATTTGAATCTTATTCTATTCATGTACTCTAAAAACTATCTTGTTATTAACTCCATCAAAGCCTAATATGACAACATCTTCCTCAAGAGAGAGAGTTGTTCACACCAACATGATGCTCACCTTCTCTTCTGAACATTCTCCTCATCACCCTCACAACAACACATCTACTACTACTAGTGCTTGCCACAAGCATAGTGGATCACCCAACTCCAACCCAGTAATGATAACCAAAACAATCGCTATGGTGTTAAGTTTAATCATATAATTAAATCCCATGGCATGGTGGGTTCTCTTCCTCTTTGCTTCCTCCTACTTCATCTATGCCTTTGTCTCCTTTCAAATATCAGTAAAGCCTAGTTTCATTGAGCAATTCAAGACCCCTATCCTAGTCTTCACATGGTCACCATCATCTCACAGACAACTTCTTTCAATTTGTAAAAATTCCTTTAATATGCAATCGGCACATGCTTTTTAATCTACTTTAGCATGTCCAATAGCCAAGCTCTCCCTGTATCTTTTGTCAATCCATGGGTCATGGAAGCCAACACATTTGCTTTCTTCAAAAATAGTTTTCCATAGTATCATAAATCTACTGTCCATGTGACTACAGGCTTTTGTGCTTTTCCCAAGTCATAAAAGGGCAAGTTTATTTTTTAAACAAATCATTGTAAATTTCATAAAAGACAAAACTTTATTTGTTCAAAAGTACACTACCAAATTTGATAGTGTAATATGGAATATCATGTACAACATCTATGTGATAATTTCCACTTGGGGTCATCCTTTGCTTTAAACACAGACTTGGACCTCTTTCTTCATCTTGTTTATACAATATATTATATTCTCAGTTACTTCAATCTAAAATGCTTCACTCACAAGAACCTAGCTTCAATATGACAACAATTGATGGTCAATTGTACTATGAAAGTGCTTGAAAATCTTTTTCACCACTTTATAATGATGCTAACATGGGTTTTCCATGAACTAGTTGACCAAGCCTACTTCATAACAAATATTTGGTTTAGTTCTTATCATAGACAAATTAGATCGCTAACTGCTTGCCGATACAATGCTACTTTCAATCTTGAGGTATTGTGACCTAGTTCAATTTTAGTATTGACATATTTGCAATATATCATATCAAATTATTTGACCATCTCATCAATCTATGTTCTTTCATTTAGAAAGATTATATCTTCCTTTTTGTTGACCCCTATGCCCCAAATGTCATGTGATTGTCCTAGAAATCTAATTTCAAATTGCCTACTCATGTTTGCCTTAACTTGATCTATCATCTTCATGCTATTGCGTACAATGATAAAATCATCTACATAAAGAGAAATGATTTTCAAATGTCCATCTTGATTTATCCATGATCATCTATAATTCTCACAAACCCTTTGGGCTTGAAGTATGCATCAATTTTGTTATCCTAAGTGCTTAAAGCTTGCTTCAAACCATGAAGTGGTTCCCTAAATATGCATACCATTATATAACCCATCCTAAAGCATCTATGGCTATAGCAACAAGCAAAGATGACAAAGGACACACGTGTCTGATTAACCTTTTAGAGCAAAGGAGGTGAAGTGAGGCCATTCCCTACCTTAGTAGCTGCTTCGACTAGCAATACTTCCACAAAATGTCTAAATTTGGAACCAATCCCCATATCTTGTAATGACCCACTGATAAAATCCCACTCCATTATATCATAAGCCAAAATCTATCTTCAAGAAGCATATATCATGTCCCTATTCATCTAACATTTCCAATCCTTCCATTAGTGTAAGTATAGCCCAAATCTATTCTTGCATTTTATCCCTAGTGAAGTGCCAATGCTTTGGCAAAGATCTTCTAATTAACAAGACTTGAGCATTGTGAGTGGTCTCCAATTCCTCTTCTTTGGGTCCCCCTTTTGAAATTAGCATTAACATGCCTATATTAATTCTTTGATTCAAGGAGATCATTCTCCCATGATACATTCTAAAAGTTGAGTAGTCTCGCCCTTTAAAGCAGCAGACATAAGCTCAATGAGGAGATTGTCATCACCACATGGGGTATTACCTTTGGCCATGTATCCGACTGCTTCTTTGAATCTCTCCATCATGAAGTCTCTATCCAAAAAACTTGAGTCAAAATTGGACACAACTTTTGGCCTTGCCTAACTACATTTTCCCTTCATATGAGCTTCCATATTGATAAATTTGTGGGTTTCATAGTCGGATATCTTATTGGGATGTCATTCAAATAATCATTCGTAGTGGGATGTCACAATCTATAATATTTTGGGTTCTCCAATAATCATTCAGAATGGGATGTCACAATCTATAATATTTTTTAATTATCCATCACCACTTGATCATTTTCCCTAAGCTAAGAGAAAGGTTCCTAGGCATGTTTCTTCCAAATGCTCCTAAAAACGTCACCATTGGAGCTATCTACTTTACCAGCCCACCATCCCTTATAGAACATTTTTCTAGCTGAGTTGCCATGTGCTCTTTTTCTTTTAATTGCTCTTTAATCACCTGCATTTGAGTTTGGCCCTATTTTGAAAAATCTAGTGAAAGAGAAAGCATTTTTTTTTCTATCATCCATCATTTGAGTTTGGCCCACTATACTTTTTCTAATAGCTTTAGGAAAATTTTAGTCTCTCTATGTCTCTAACCCATTTATCAATTATTGAGTTTGTGCCTCCAAAATCATTAACCCATGTGCCCTTAATCTTGTCCTAGACATAGGGAATCTAGAAGGAGAAGGGATTGGCCTTAAACCAAGACTTACAAATTCTACTAAGAGCCCCCTCTAGCATCATTAAAACTAGGTTATGGTCAATAAAGGGAAGAGGAAAAAGACAACTACATTTACATTAAAGGGACTCATTACTTATGACCTTGCATATAAATCATGTCAATCCTAACCCATCTGTGGTTCTCCCCGCTTATGATCATTCAAGTAAAGGAGGTATCAACATCCTTAAGGTCTTTCCAAACAACAAACTCATTGCCCTTGATCACACTTCCAGCCCCTTCCATCTTGTCCTATTCTCAACCATATTTAAGTCTCCCATTATAATTGCAAATCCTCAAAAAGGGGAGGAGCCCCAAAGTACATTTCTATCTCTCATAGAATTTGGACCATAGATAGAATAAATCTCAGAGCCTAAAATATGGTCTAATATCCATTTTGTAAGCCATGGTTTTAATATGATCACCTTCATATCACTTTTCAATTCTTGCAAATTCGAATTAAGGAAAGTGAATGCTTGTCAATTATTGTCTTCATTAGGTTAACAATTTTTATTCCTTTTCTTCTTAAATTCTATTAGGATCTACATGCGTGAAATTACAAGCTTTTTTTTCTTCCTTGTCTCTAAGTTTCTTACTTCTTTTAATCCCACCCTTTCTAGTTGAGATCCTCTCCTACCATTTACCTTTATACAAGGAATTTATTTATTTTCCAAATTATCTTTGTCTATTGCAAGAAGTTGTTCCTTAAAAATCTGAGTGTTTGGCAGTACCTCTTCTTCCTCCTCATCCCTCAAGACCTCAAAAATGTTTGCACATTCCCATCCTTTACCTTTGTCATCTTATTGAGATTGTTGTTCCTTGACTCTCATTTCTCTTTCTAAGTTTGTGGAACCTCCTCCTCTTGTGGCTACTTATTTCCTTTTTTCTATTGTTTTTCATCTCGCTTCTTGACAAAATACCTATGACTAGCTCATTGCGGGGAGATTAACTCCCTCCACAACCCATCCTTGATTCTCAAGGGACTAGGTGGTTCAATGGTTAGATCCATGAAGATTCCCTTGCAAATTGATGAATTTTTATTGTTCCAATCCAAAAAATTTCCCTAACGGCATTCACAACGTTTCAACCTAAGGAAAAAGGGCAAGGGATAGATCAAGGAATTCTACCTGTATGGGTGCCTTTGAGGGGGGAGTCATTTCAAAAAATTCCAAAAGTTGAATAGAGAGGTTGGTTTCTAATGGAATAGATTCCATTTTTCACTATAGAATTGGCCATCTCTGCTTTCTCAAATAGGAAAACCAAATATCCATTGTAGAGGAAAAAAAAATTGGAGACAAGGAAACCCTTCTTGATCCAAGTATTCCTCACCCATCTCTTTAGAAAAGTTGCAGGTGGCCTAGGTCCTTGAAAATAGCATACTATTGCATTCAAGCAAAACCACATGGTTGTTCCATTCAATAGTCATGTATGAACTTTCACAAATTGGTACTGACCTGTTAGTTCTTGTTGAAGCCTTTCGACATCTCTTGCATTTGGGCCATCAGATCTTTGTTCTCCTAAAACTTCATCTCCAATTTTGAAGACAGGAAACAAATTTTATGCACAAGAATGACTTGAAGAAGCACTTGATTCCTTCTTGTATTGCCCAAAATACGAGGGGTGACCATGCATGGGATTGTTCCTTGCTTTGTCTTTCTCTTTCTTTCATATTCTAGTGCATCCTTGCATGTATCCATCTCCGCCCTTTGAGTCCTTTTTGGTCCAAATCTCCTTTACTATTGTCACCTATTGGTCAATCCTTTCTCTCTTATTTCAGCTAAGAAACTTCTGATAGCTTCCACCTACTTCGATAATTTTTGAGGTCCTTTCTCCTCAAGGTTTAGGGTGAAGCCCAACAAAGAAACAAACTATGCTGGGAATCTTCTTGCACATGTCCCCATTGCATGTCATTGCTTCAGATGTCGATTACTAGATGTGGGTTAGTGCCTTTCCTTAAATGGAATGTCTCATCACTGGACATGCACCTAGGATGTCTCTCTCCTCACTAGCCATCCTTTCAGTCCTCAATCTCTAAAAAAGTCCCATGAGCCTTTCCTTAAATGAACTGTCTCATCACTGGACATGCTCTTAGGATGTCTCTCCTCACTAGCCATCCTATCACTCCTCAATCTCTAAAAAAGTCCCATGAGCCTTTTGTTGAGTATTGTGAGACTTCATATTTAGTTTTGTGGCCTCTTATTTAGTATTGTGAGACTTACTATTCATTTTTGTGGGCTTTGTAGCTCTTTGTGAAGGGTCTAAACTATCACCAAACCAAGTGGCTCAAATCAAGGTGGCAACAAAGGCCATTCCATTGCCCATTGTAGTAAGACATTATTTTGGATGGGGTGGAGGCTAAATGTTTGCCTCTAGACATTTCTTATTCCCTTCTTCTTTTATGTTTTTTCCCACTAGGTTTTCTTGTTTTGGAATTAATAAATGCCTTCTTCTTGCTCTCTACCATACCTTTATTACTTGGCTCTAAGAAGTGCGTGGAGGTAAAAAGTAGTTCAAAACTTTATTTCAACTGTTTTTTGGGTTTGTGGCAAGAACTTCTTGGATTCAAGCAAAGAAGATTTTGAAGTCTTGCTAGTGATGCCAATGGAGTTTTGGTAGTGCAAGCATGTAGAGATGTTGAAGGCTACATTTGAATTATTTTGGACTAAGGGAGAAACATCTCAATGAAAAGAAAGGACTATTCCATCTATTTCCATTTTTAATATGTAGTGATTAAGGTAAAACGTCTTAGTTGCTCAAGCTTGAACCTCACGAATGGTTCACAAGACTATAGCTGTAAGAGGCCACTAATCTGATCCTTTGATCTTAATCTAAATTTCACAAGGGTTTGCATTGATCTGAACTCCATGAAGGGTTGTAATCATATAAACTGGACAAAGGGAGCATGATTCTTTGAATTATGTGGATCCTTAAATTAGGAGCTATTTCTTTGCTCATGTTGTTGAGTCACAAATTGAGGATACTTGTGTCTAGTTGGATGATTATTAGGCTCTAAAAATTCATTCATACTGAGGGTTGCAAAACTAGAAATCTACAAGAGGGATTGGAAATGGGTTGGAAATTGTTCTTTGCAGAAAAATATAGTGAATAATTGGTTAGTGCCTTTTGTTGTTGGTAGACTGTCCCAAGTGCCTGATTGTACCACCTAGTTCTTTTTTGCCCCTTTTTATTTATTTTTTATGTGTGTATTCCCAAGTGATATTTAGTGTCTTCCTATATTGTTTATAGTAATGCAATTAGCATTTCGTTAAGTGTAGGGAAATACTATGGCACATGTATGTCCTATATAAAATATATCTAGCTTATGAATGCAACTAACTTCCACTAACTCTAGAGGCTAATATCAAATAATACATTCTTAAGGGCATCATAACCTGTGAAGGGACCACTTATTGAAGCCCATCAAATAGCCTTTCTAGTTCAATCTTTGATCTTTTGCATTAGGCAAGATCTCTATTAGTGTCCATCAAATATCCTTTGCAGTTCAATCCTTGTCTTTTGCATTGGATATGGTCTATATTGAATTTTTGACTCCCTCCACTGTCCAGTAAGTTATCATTGGAACCCAAAGTCTACCTATTCGAATGCTAGATTGTTCAAGGGTTCTTGAATTGCATGTTGAATGAGTGATTCTTGACTAATGGTGAAGTCTCCTCGATAGTGTCTTCCCTCCCCTTAGCCTCAAGTCTCCCTACTTATTGGTCCTCTTTTGATTTCCCATTGATGGCTTTCTTTTGATCCCACTATTTTTCCATTTTTTCTCCTCTAGCTTTTGAGGTGTTTGAAAGGCCCTTGACTCTAGGGGGTATACTTGTTTTCAACATTTGAGCCTTAATTAACTCCTTTGGAACCCAAATGTATTTTTGTCGAGTATCTTTAATGCTCATTCTGGTACACAATTGCTTTACCCTCACCCCACCCTTACCGTTGAAATTCTCATTTCCTTGTCTTGAAATCTTTGTGCTAGAAGTAGTGACTTGTGCACTTGTAGTACTTCCTTGTTTGACATTGAAATTTTCAATGTTTCTTTCCTATACCAATGACATAGAAAGTTGCAAATTACTAGCTTCCTCTTCACTTAAATGGACTAATATTATACTTTCCTCTAAGAAACATGTTGCACACAAAACCCCCATATTTCAACTATAGCTAGTGTCATAGTTATTCTCATTACTTCTCAATGAACTTTACGAAAAGTACAAATAAAAATTATTCTGTCAAAGAGGGTAAATATTTCACTTGCCATCAAATTTCTCAATTCGAAACAAGTTGCTATTGGTTTATACAACCTGATGGACAACAAGTTATAGGGAATCCATAGCAAATCACTTATTTTTTAAACATCTTAGAAGAGCAAATGCAAATGAGTCTATGGGAACACTTAAATGTGATGTCTTTCATTTATTCAGTAAGATGCCAAGTTTGTGAATGATATGAGTGAGATATGAACAATGGTTCAATACAAGCTTTTGGCTAGCTAAATGAGCTATTGGACCTTTACCTCTAGCTCCATGGCATTTATATAGACCCCAAGCCCATCTTACCTCAATAAAACATTATGCCCCATGAGAATTTCCAATAATTGAAAAAAAAAAAGGCTTCTTTAGTCTTAGTGCATTGCCATGCCAAATGAGGTAGGTGTTTGAATAATTAATGTACTGTATTTCGTCTTATAGTGATGATCAACAATTGAGTTGCTAAACAAAAGCTTCAGAGAAACTACAACTCTACCTTGAAGCCTTTAGGAATAGTTAAGGGTGAGAATGGTGTCATCAACAAATAGTTGGTTCACTATCTAAGTTCCTTTGGGAAGTACAATTAGTAAAAGTCTTCTCAATGTAGTCTCATTGTTTACTATCGACCGCTGCAAAGAATTTGCTATCACGACAACGTGAAGATGAGAAATTGGGTAGGCCTTAACAAATAGATCTTTCTTAGCATTATAGAAAGTGGTATTTTTCCCTTCATGCTTGTATAATAGCATTAGAGACTTAAAGCCAAGTATACCCTACAATCTTTGATACCAAGCCCATATCAATCATAATTGCAATGTGCCAGTCTAATCCATTCTATTATAAGCTTTGCCAAAGGCAATCTAATAAAGCAAATGTCTTGTTCCTATGCTTTGCAAATTCAAAAACCTCATAGTAAATTTCCTCTATTAACTCTTGACTTAACCATTTGAGATTCATTCTCCAATTCCTCTATTCATTTAAGTGGGAAGAGTACCTTATCGCATGCTACTTTCTTTGAAACTTGAGAATTTCTAGGAATTTTCCTTTGTAAGGAATACCATTTTCCTTAAAATCTTACGATCTAACATTACCTTGAAAACTTCCCCAACTCAACTAATTTCCCAATGATAGTGTCTTATATTGAACACATACTCATTTAAGTGGAAAGAGTACCTTATCGCATGCTTTCTTTGAAACTTGAGAATTTCAAGAAATTTTCCTTTGTAAGGAATACCATTTTCCTTAACATCTTACAATCTAACGTTACCTTGAAAAACTTCCCCAACTCAACTAATTTCCCAATGATAGTGCCTTATATTGGACACATACGAAGCAATATTATAAACTTTTGCAAAGGACAAACACATGGCTTCTATGGATGAAAACATACTTTTAAGGGAATTCAATTTAGAAATAATTTTTATTGAAGAATTGATAATGTTACAAAAGTCTTAATCATACTTTAAGCTTCTCTGCCACAATTCATTCTCCAATAGATAGGCAAGCTATCCTAAAGTCAAAATCACCATGAAAATGTAAGTTGCATTCATTGAGGTTGTGTTTTTTTAACTTTCAATTTTATGGTAGTCAAATACAACTCAACATATTCACCCGAGCTTGCCTAGAAACACTAGTAGTCAATTGGCTCTATGGGACAAAATGGTCTCAAATTGCCTTGCCCATTATCTAAATAATTGTTGTGTTCAATGCACCCATGCACGTTTTTGGAAGTTGAATGGGCTAAAAATGGGAGGCAAAGGTAGTGATTAATATAAGGTGGGAGCATCCTTAATACTGAGGGATATGAGACATGAGGGGTTGAATGAGGGAGGGAGGGGCCATATTAAGCCCTTTCAATGGCATTGGAATACAACCTCGGCACATATATGTGATGTACTTACTGGGCATGGCACTATTACTTACCATACATAGAGAGGGATATGAGACATGAGGGGTTGAATGAGGGAGGGAGGGGCCATATTAAGCCCTTTCAATGGCATTGGAATACAACCTCGGCACATATATGTGATGTACTTACTGGGCATGGCACTATTACTTACCATACATAGATTTCTATATCTGGATGGGCAATAGCCTTAATTTATATGGATGAGAACTTGCCATCCAACCTCTTGGTACTCTCTCATCCTAATTTTATTCATTAATTAGTGTCTGAAGTGCTCCCTTAACAATTAACTTAAGCTAAAGTATACCTATTAATTAATCAACCCTCTCCTCTCTACCTTGCCACCTCCCTCAGGCTTTGCCTTGCATCTCCTCTCCCTTCGTCTCTCCTTTCCCTTCGCCTTGCCTCTCACTCCCCTCCCCTTCACCTTGCCTCTCCTCCCTTGCCTTAGCGCTCCCTGTCCCTAGACTCTCTGTCTTCCTCCCTCTCCCTCCCCACCACCCCCCTCATATAATCGCTCAAGACGACAACGGCAAAAAATTCTAGAATTTAAGCCGTCTTAGATTTTCCACAATCGAATCTTCTCGGTTTTCAACGAACCATTGATTTTTACACCTGGCCACCGTCGTGACTTGCTTAGATTGATCGCTCCTTTGATTAATTATTCCATAAACCTTACATTAATTGCATCACACTGCCTTTTATTAATTGAAATGGCAATTTTTCAATGTAGTGGACACCTACTTGGTCCCTATATGTGATGTATTGAGGCTTTGTAAAAGATTTCTATAAATGGATGGACTTATTCCCCTAGTTTAATCAATGAAAACTTACCATCCAACTTCTACACATTTGTTAGTCCATTAGCACTACAAGATCCCTTAGTATAACATCAATGGTAAAACTAGCATAGGTAGCTCACTCTATCCTCAACTAGTCAATACGTTTTGTCTCCTCGAAGGGGTCATTCTACATTGTCAAACTACAAGGTTGAAGACATGCTCTTAGTGCCACTTTCTACATCCACACTCCATTCATGAAGCATACAAATAAGACCAATTCGAATTTCAATACCATTCCTTAGAAACTCATTCTCCATTCAAGAGGCATGTCTCTATGGTCTCACTTGTATACGACTTGATAGGTTTTTACTACTCATCAAATCATGGGAAATGACTCCTCATTGAACATGGTAGCCTAAGTTACTTCCATCATAATAAATTAACAAGATCTCACTAACCATGATACAATGCATAGAAGAAAAGCTTCTCGTGATCCATGCATGCCATGATCAAGTGCAAGGAAAATCCATTTTACAATTATATTGAGTTTGCTATGAAAATTCAAAAAGGAGTTTTCAATCCTTCACTATAGCACTATCTCTAAGGAGGCATTGCTAATAAAGTTAAATACACCAAAGAATATAATCCAAGCCCATTGACTTCGACATTCGTAAAGATTTTGGAGCAACTAAGGGACACTTTTGGACAACACGAAGTCCATTTTAACACATTCCTCTTCTTGTTAAAGGATTACGTTAATCCAAGAGAGAGAAACAAGCAAAAGCCGCTTAACAGGCCTCGTTTAAACATCCCATCTGGCCCATTGTCCACACTAGCTTTGTGGGTGTGGACATGGTGCAGCTACATGCTATACAAATACACGGTGGCTTTTATCTCATCAATTGAGGATAAATTTCAACAAAGGGAAAATAGGCAGCAAGGGCGGGGGAGCAGGACCTGGCGACTACTGCAATTGCTGATGAAAATTGTATCCAGCAAGTTCCTTATGCATTGCCAACCTCTGGGCTATGCATAGCTTGTCATCGCACAGGCACCTTGATCCATCCATTGGCAAAAGCAATGCCTAAAATTATGAAAGGTGTGAGAAATCCGAGGATAACAATGTAAGGAAGAACAGTTGACATGGGCCCTTTGCCTTCCTTTTCTGCTGCAGTCTGCCAATATCTGGAAAGCGTACCAAGAGGCAACAGATTAAGTGTTACTTCTCAGTTCTGTAGCAGTTTACTATGTATTAACAAAGGAAGGATAGAAATGAATTGTTTTAGGTACCCATGCAGAGAAACTAGAATCGCCAAAGGAGGCATTTGGTTCAATTCCCTCTGAGACTTCCCAGCTAGAACAACACCAATGTGTCGCTACTAGAAAGATGCCTAGTGGCACTAGATCAGCCCGCCTTGATCAGCGGGCGACAAAACTTGACGAAGGGAAAAAATGGCGGAATGATGATCAATGCTGGGCGGTGGATTAGTGTGGAAAACAGTGGGCAAAACCCCTGAGGTCTACTGTAAAAGATAAATCAATACTCCATTAATGAAAAGGCTAAAACAAACGAGCGCTTACTGATCCGGCTCTTCGTCCTTTGTGATGAACTTTTTCTTGTCTTTATCTTTGTCCTCGCCAGTGTTACCGCCTGCAGAAAAAGAGACACGAATTAGATCGAGTTTATACATATATGACATGGAGAAAGCTCACCGAAACAGCATTGGCAGGAAGGCCCAAATCAATCGCCTATCAATGCTGTCAAAGCGAGGGTGCAAGGAAGTAGGGGAAGGAGCAAGAAGAAGAATGTCTAATTGAGAGGAGGGCCGTGAATGCTGATACAAAAAATGACGAGAAAGCAACGGAGAACCGAGTACCGAAGAGGGCCAAGGGGCGAGGGGAAGCGCGGCGACAGGACCTGAGGGGGGGAGGAGGAGGGCGAAGGGCGTGAAGCTGGGGGCGGAGGAGCGAGGAGGCAAGCAGCAGGGACGGGCAAGAGCACGCCATCGCCAAAGCCATCTCTCGCGCTGCTCATAAGGATAAGGAGAAACTAAGTGCCTCATGACTTTGTTGTTGCTTTGCCTCATCCACTTCCGTGGTCACATTAGCGGGCGTCCCTGCCCGGACCTAGTGGGAGTGGGGGAGCTTGCGAGAGGGCCTACTACGGGAGCCAAACTAGCAGGATTTTTTCCCAACCCAACTTGAGCCAAATCCTAACCCAACTTGAGAGCTGGCTCAGTCGAGCTCCGTAGCAGTCAAATGCCAACCCAAAGAACTTGAATATTGGGATTCCAGTCCAGCATTGGACTCCTCGGAGGAAAGATCCTCTCCCATTTGGTGGACAGGGTGACCAGATTGCAGGTTCAAGGAGGGGGAGCCCACTTCACGTATACTTTGGTCTCAGCTACTACACATGGGAACATAATCTATGCTGAAGTTGGAATGCTGCACTCAGCAGTTCCCTCCATCTCCAGCAGCTCTCCCATTTGGTGGACGGGGTGACTAGATTGCAGGTTCAGGGAGGGGGAGCCCACTTCACGGATACTTTGGTCTCAGCTACTACACATGGGAACATAATCTGCTGAAGCTGGAATGCTGCACTCAACAGCTCCCTCCATCTCCAGTAGCTCGTGGTAGGGAGCTGCTCTTAGTAGCTTTGTTGTGCCTCTCCAAGGGTCTATGGAGATTGTTTACACACTAGAGATGCCCATGATGCATTGAATGCATCTAGGCCATGGACTAGATATGGGAGGAGTGGTGCCCATGGTGCACTGGTTTGTAAACACCTTATTGACATGTGCATACATTTCATTTCATATGTTAAACGTCAAGCTAATTTTGTTAAGGACCCCCCTGATTAGTTGTTAGTTACATAATTAGGTGAAGGTTTTATGTTTATGGCAGGCCGCCTAGGGGGGAATTTCCCTTGTGTGAGCCTTTATGAAGCCACTTGTCACAATCTTAGACGTTGATCTTTAGGAGTGATTGCTTTTTACAATTGATTACTTCCCGATAAGTGCGAAGTTGTGGGAAGGCTTGCTTTTTTGGAGTCGCGACACTTTTACTTCTGTGAATTTGAAGGCTTACCTTCCCCAAATCAGAGCTCCGTGAGAGGTTGCAGGAGGAAGGTCTCCATTGATGATAACAAGACAAGCTTCCACAAATACAACTAAAAGCTCACATATATATAACATCATGGGAGGAGGAAAACGTAGCCAAACAAACCAATGAACAAGAGAAAGAGATCCACACTAGCCTGCCATAAAAACAGAGAGGATTGAGCATTGACTGGTTAATTAGCTTTAGCAAGGGAATTTGGAAGAGCGTAAAAGCTAACGGCAGGGAGCAGCTTCCCTCTATATACGTTGCCCATGGGCAATTAAAAGAGAAGTGCTACAAGTTTCCTTTCTTCTCAGTGGGAGTTTAGAAAAAATTCTTATAAACAAACCGGGCTAGCCGTGCACCTCGAACTTCCCTATAGCTTCTCTAGCAGTCAGGAGTGCCCATGAAGTCTATGACCTGAAATTTGCCTATGCCATACAAGGATCGAAGGGGGATGGAATGAGGATGAAAAGAATCCTACAGGCTCTGTATCATCCTAGAAATAAATACGTTCTACATTTGGATTTGGAAGCCTCTCCCCAGGAAAGAGTGAATCTTTCCAGGTACGTGAGGATGGATCCAACGCTTGTATGCACGTGATCTCAAAAGAAAATATTATAACCTACAAGGGTCCAACTATGGTCACATGCACTTCAATCCTCCATTCCTCATCGCCACAGCAAAAAGTTGTTCTACCTGTCACAATTTGTTGTTACTGTCAGATCACAACCTGTGGTTGGTTGGATGAAAGGGGAAAGGAGAGGCATCCCTGCGTAGTACAAGGCAACAAAAGCTTTTCATTGAGAGTGTGAAAGATTACTCTTATGCCTGTCTCTTACAGTCACGAATGCATGAAGAAAATGGGATTGTTGATATAGAAATGATGTGTACATGATCATGGCAGAGCATGGTAACTAGATTTACATGATGATGTTATTGCTAATCCGGCTATAATCAAGTTGCAAGAGCTGGTACGTGGCATACATGAATGATCTTCTTAGAATTTTGCCATCAATTTCATGAGCCTCGCCCCTCCTACAAGAATTGGAAGATCAAGGATCAAGAGAGAAGTCTAAGCATCAATGGCGCGATCTAACTAACAAAGAGCAAGGATTGCGATGCTCTCTCTCTCTCTCTCTCTCCCCCCTTGCCAAACCTCCCAAGCCTCTACGTGTATTATTGCTACGCTAGTGAATTTTGTAGCACAACTGAGTGTGATCAAGACAACCCCTACTCTTCAGCCCTCTATATGATTAATTTTGAGGTTTTCTGGGGCTTCTATCATTGTCACTATCTGTTGTACGGGATTAAGAAAGGCAATTAGATTTGGCTATTTTGTAAGTAAAAAAGAGTTGAGGATAAAGTAAGGATGAAGTACAAGAAAGGCCCGAGACAATAAGCGTGACTCAGTAGCAACCTTTCACGAGAAACTTTATCCTGGAGATGAGTTGAAAAGAGATTGTGTTTGTTTGGTTGATGCTAACTTAAGAACAGTAGGAGATATTTGATTTGCATGCCCTATGCTCTACGCTACAAACATGTCCATTGCCTTAACCGCATGTTTTACATTTCTTTATTGTAGTATTTAAATTTTGTAAATGAAATCAGACTTACTCACAGTCTTGTTCCTGCCAGATTTGTCGAACACATGAGATGGCTGGAAAGAGTAAGTTGCTTAATGGAAATCTGGTTTGTGAGCCGTATGGAATTATTTTCAATCTAAATTCTTACAACATTCCTCTCTTTTGATGCATGTTCTCAATGCGAGGGAGCAAGGAAATCCAAGCTGGAGGCAACCTCAAAAGATATTGACACCTTTATTCATATGATTGTAGTCCGTGTGACACTATTGTATAGACTACAATGAGGATCAGTCCATGTGACAATATTGTATAGACTACAATGAGGATCAGTTATGAGCTCTTGTGAGCATCGTCTTATTCATGTATTTGTTGGGCTTCAACTCCCAAAACACACACACAATATGGCCTAGTCAATAATAAATCACTATCCCTGCATTTGCAGGGAGGATCGGGTCCTAATGGACCCTATGTTGTCTCTCATGTCCACATTTTTATTCATTCTCTTTTTTCCTTTAAAATTTTGATAAAATCCTAGGATTCAAGTTCAATTTTGAGTTAGTAGTTATATGCTTGATGAAACGGAAAGGCTACCTATCACAACCTAGTTGGTCACTAAGTAAACCCTAAATTTGGAACCCTACTGGCACAAAACCTATTCATCTCTTTTATTGTTGTCTTCTCTCACCTCAGGTCTCCTCATCGGTGGTGGTGGTTGTTGCTGATCCTTGCCTTCTATTCCTTCTCTACTTCATTTCTTGTTTGTTTCTTCCATCAAGCTATTTTACTTAACCTTTGGTGATGCATTTTGGAACTGTAGTCTATTTTAATCTAATCAGCATAGAGCAAATGATTGACTATGAAACACAAACAAAATTTGTTGCCTCATACAAGCCACTTGCTTTATTTCAAGATAAGAATAGTGAACAACGAAAATTTTGGACGAAACTTTGGATCACCAAGATTAGTTACTAACACAAAATTAACGCACTTATATATTGTGAAATGGGAATTAATGCATGTGTCCTTAAATTTAGCCAAAATATACCTATCTTATTCTTTAAGTCAATTACAGTACTCCTTCAACATGTGATGTAGTCCATAAGGGTTTGACGCGACAAAAGGACAAGGTCTACAACACTACTCTTGTAGATAAAGATGTCATAAACGATACAAATATTGACAAAGTTTTGCAATCACGAATAGCTTATAGAAATTTTGAATCATTAACATCACCAAACTATAAAGAGAAGCTATTAAAGAAGGCCTTTGCCAGTGACCGCAGTTGCCAGCAACCCCCAACTTTCTTCATAATTTTCTCTTGTGGCAAGGGAATGTGGAAGCCACTATTAACATGTTTGCACCACACCTACTCAACCACAACAAGCTATTAAACAAAAATACAATAAGATAAACTGCACCTAACATCACCAAAATTCACGATGTTAATGAGTTCTCCTCTAACAAGGAAGATTTCATAGACAATGCCTATTCTTTGCCTCCCCGCCACGTCACAAACATAGTGCATGGAAATCCCCAACGTGGGAATGCCCTAATATTGTTCCAATGGAGTTCTACAAGCTTCCCCCCTTTCATAAGCTCTCAATTGCTTTTACCGCTTGTGTTGTCATGCATATTAACTTGCCTCCATAGTACTCTCTGCATTTCCACGTATGAATATGTGATTATTCTCATCCATGTGTGCTTTGCGTGCAATCATTCATTTATGCGTGCTTTGCATGTCTTTTTATGTACATGTGCATATGCATGTGTGTGGTAGTATTTACAAGTTTTGAGAACATGCATCAATGAGAAAGAGCAATATATCATTCCTTGAACTGTGTGCATGCGCATGTGTGTCTTTGATGCTGTACATTCTTATTGTAGTGCATGAACTTGATGTTTCCAATCTTTGAGATTGTTTTGCAACTCATTACTCATTGTTTGTGGCTTTTATTGCATGTCTTTCATCATCTTTGTACATCAGGTTTTCTTTTAATTGCATTATTTATCTTGTTAGTTCATCAAAATATTATTGTAGTTCATAGAGTGAATGCTCTACTTTCTCCTTGTTGTTCAAGGCATCTGAAAGTTGTAGTTGCTTTTGTTGTAGGGTCTCTATTATTTGCAGTGCACATCCCTACTTTCGTTTAGAGCATTTTGTATAAGAATTTGTTGTTGCATTTGCCCTGTCACGATTTCTTTGAGAAAAAACTTTGATATAACATTCCAACCATCCTTGTTCCTACTATTTTTCAGCCTAAAAGTGATCCATAATACTTGCAAGCTGGGGGGGGCTTATTTGCAAGCTATATGCAAACCACTAATGTAATGTGAGAAATTATATGAGGTTGAGTCACCATTAACTCAAGATGTGAGGCTAAGTGAAGCGAGTTCAAAAAACCCATATGTATTTAAAAGGTGTAAGGTGGAGGGTGAAGAGAAGCTTCATGGCAGTGGGAATGGTAGCATGACCCTTCATTGTACTGGGCTTGAGGGCTTAGGCTTGGTCTTCTTCTTCTTGCCCTACCGTCTAACCTTCCTTGTTCCTCCTCATATCCTACCCCCTGCCTCGTTTCACCTTCTTCCAATCCTCCTCCTCCCTCGTTGCTTCTTGTTTCTGCTCGTGCCCCCCATCATCGCCATGTCTACCTTTCTTCATTCCATCCACCTCTCTAATCTTGAACGAAAGATCTTCAAAACTCTTAAGGCCTTCCTTCTTTGCTTTGAGCTCAATACCTAGCTCTGTATCATAAAGGTGCCTCTACATGGTTTTCTTTTATTTTATGAACTCTAAAGTGATTTCATGCTGCATATGTTTGCTAAATTGGGTTTGCATAGTAATGCTATAAATATTGATCAAATCTATATTGCTTCTAGGAAAGGAGTGCTATGACATCGATATTGCACTCAATGATATGTGGGGTAGAGTTTTTTGCGAGAAGGTTAACAAGTACTTGAAGATTATAGGGGAAGAGGACCATGATATAGATGTCATCCAAAGGAACCTACTTTTACAAGCTCAAACTCTCTGGTGTTCATGTGTAAACCATTGTGGGTAATATCATGTTTCAAACGGATCACTAACGAGTGATGCCCATGCTGCATGGAATCTAACAATGAACGTGCAATGATGAACCTATGTGCATGCACACATGCATCTAGGTGTGGTGCACACACATATGTATGTAAAGGTCGCATGTGCATGTTATGTACTATTGCACATGAGTAGAGGTGCTATGAAGGTGAAAATCAGCCACCAATAGGTTGAAGGTAACTATCAAAGGTCCAAGTGGAAAGCAAATAAGTTGAAGGTAATGAGAAAACGGCCAAGGGGCAAGCTAGTTTTTTCAAAGCATAAAGTGATACTGACCACTTAATTACTGCACACATCTTCATGAAAGAGCAAATTAATACCTTTATTATTGTTGCATGGACTCTCCAAGGTTTTTGGTATAGTCCCTAGAGAAAATTTATGAAAAATGATGGAAGACTTGGGAGTGCCTTTGGAACATATGATTGTCATTGCCACAATATATGAAGATGTGTGTGGATATCATCGGCCTTCACTAATGATTCAACCTCTTTCACTTTGTTTGATCTTTGCATACACAAACTGGAACAAAGGGTATGGATCTATACACACACACACACATATATATATATGTATGTATGTATGTATGTATGTATGTATACATACATGCATACGTACATACATATGTCTCTCTCTCTCTCTCTCTCCCCCCTTATATATATATTTATATCTACATACATACATACGTATGTACGTATGTATGCATGTACATGCATATGTATATGTATATGTACATGTACATGTATATGTATATGTATATGTATACATATACGTATATGTATGTATGTATGTATGTAAGTATATACGCATGTATAAGCTCCATTGTTATAGGGAGTTTACCTCTATGATTGCTATTTCCAGAATACTTTATGGTCACTAGCAAGCTAATTGGGCCCAAGTCCACCTTGTAGTCCTAATGCCCATATCTTCCACGCACAAGGGTTCCCATGTCTTGCTTAGCCAACTCGAGTTAAGTCCATGGCATCTTTCACCTTAAATGAAGCACACAATCACCTCCCACAGATTGGACCATTTCCATTCTGCAAACGCTGCTCATCTTAGCCCCCTTCCAAGCGCAGATACTTCCAATCGACACACGATCTCAACACGCTATCAGTGAAACCCCCACACACCAATCCACTTTGGACCTACACTCTTATATAGACAGACAAACACAAATGAAAACCAGAAAAAGCATCTATTAAGATGTTCACCCTTCTGCTCGATTCTACAACCGTCTCGATGCCAAAAACTGCCAAACACCACATATTATGCGACGCCACATAAAAGGGAGCTCATTTTGGGGCCTTTTAGGGTTTAAAAAAATAGGCCCTTGACCAATCAGAAGAGGGCCAACATAACGTTGTAAAAATACCAAAAACCATGTAAAACTATGAAATAAGTCATGTTCAAAATCTTTTTCTTTTATTATGTCTAACATATGTGATCTTCAAAAGATGATTTTCTGCTTAGAATTTGGTGATTCTGACGTCCCCAACGCGTCTGAAGCTTCTTGCTTAACCAACTCGAGTTAAGTCCATGGCATCTTTCACCTTTTGTCTTGCTTGAATTATTCAACACAGCCTCTTAGTATGTCTAAAAAACTATACCACGTCTCTCGAGATTAGTGTTTCTATCACACTGCTTAACTAGGTATCTACTAGTCCAGCACTCGTTTAGCATATGAGGTCGCTTCTAATAGTTTATTTGTGTTATGAGACCACTACAAATGGCAATCAATCATGTTATGTGACCCCTACAAATGGCATGACCTACATTGGTTGTTCCCATTTAATACTTGTCAAGAGTCTATGGTCTAATTATAAGGATATGTTGGCCAACATAAGATTGCCTAATTTATATAGTCATGTGTTTGAGATGAGCATGTATTCTAACACATTGTCGCCAATCTCTATCTGGCATGTATCTTGCTCTATCTAAAAAACTATCATAGTCCTCCCACACATACTTATGGATAACTTATCCATTTAGAAAAGATCCGTCCACCATATAATCTAGGTACTCATTTGGAAGCCCTTGAAAAGAAGAAGTCATTGTGATCTAAAGCTCAAACAATGAACTTCACAATACATAAAGAAACCATCTGTATGGAAAAATAGTATTAAGGCCATTTGGTTACATGACGTGATGGGTACCATTGGAAATAGAACTATACTATTAGGTTTAATAACGTAATTGAGCTTGTTATGCTAAGCTTGTTGACTTAACATAACTGCAAGTGGGGAAGGATGATACTTGTGTTGACAACTCTCACAAAGCTCTTGTAATGGTTTGTGTATAATAAACAATAAATATCCTTTCTCTATCTCTTACAGTTACACACATTCAGGACTTGGTTGGCACCCCGTGAGCTCCCTATGAAGGTCAGCCTCTGCAATGACCATTGCCTAAGGATTTTGGGGGAGGGCTTCATCGACCCACTAGGATAAACCTGAATCCACCTCCCCCACTCCATCAGGATCTTGATTGGGTAGTTCTGGGTCTCATGACACCGCCTCCATATAGAAAGTGGCCGAGCGAAGGGCATACCCAAAGAGGGATGCATCTATGCCATGTACGATTCCCACAAGATCAAGTCAGAGGAGCATAGGTGCCCAACGTACTATGACATCGGAGGTCGGTACCACTACCTTTTTCAGAGACGGCTTCAGTTCCCTACCCAACTTCCTATCCTACGTAGACCATATATGTTTGGTAGCTTCATTCATGACGCTGTACGGCACAGGAGGCAGTTGCTCATAGCACGCAAGAGAGATCATGACACACATCTAGAGGCATTTAGACTTCATTTAGAGCATGATCACCAACTAGACAGTATTAATAAGTAGGGCGGCCATAGGGACCCAAGCTAGAGCCAGAAACATGCCAGACTCGCTAGAACACTGAGGCATAGATCACGCTAGGGGACCTTATCTCTCCATGCTTACTAGGCTACAACCAAGAGACTTCAACAAGCTGTACATGTCGATAGCCTGCTGCGCCAGCGCAGTGTCACATGATTTTTGCCCTTGCAGCAACCTCACACATCAATGCTCCCCTCGTAACATTGACACTCTTGCTAGCTTCCACTCAGAGAGTTTTTTCCTTTTATGTACCGATGCCGTTATGGGCAGGATCATGGATTTTTGTATTCAACTTGTGTGTTGATGCTTGTTTAGTGGCTCCACCCTTCCGTTCACTGTGTCAGCATCTTTTAGTCTCATAGACCATTTTTGGTCTTTTGAAGACTTTAATAGTCTTTCTTTCATTCTTTCTTAGTCCCTCTCTTCAAATGTTTGTGTACAATCTCTCTCGCTCTCTCTCTTCACTATTGTAATGAAACAAGAAGAAGAAGAACTATTGCCCCATCGAGTGATATTGAAGATGGAGATGATGATGTTTCAAGCGATGATATATTACTCTTTCTTACTCATGCATGCTCTCACAACCTCTAACTACTACCATATACATATACATGCACATGTACGCATAAAGGCATGCAAAGCACACACGGATTAATCACATATTCACAATTGGAGTACTATAGAGGTAACTTAACATGGATCAATAAAAGGAGTTGAGAGCATGTGAAAGGGGGGAAGCTAGAACTCCATAGGAGCAAGTTAGATACATAGCATTGCCTATGAGGACAGTGGTGATTCCTATGTGCTATTTTTGCGCAAAGGCAAAGAATATGCATAATCTGCCTTCTTCGTTGGGTGTAGAGGAGCTCCCATCAACATTGGGGATTTTAATGACATTGAAGTTGGAGCTGAAAATCTCTCATCCACTTAGAATTCGACCTTGCAAAGCTCAACCAACAAAAGCCTCAAAGCTCACATGAGACGGTAAAAACTTTGATATAGCATTCTAGCTCACCTTGTTCCCTGGTTTCCTCTGGTTGTCCAACGTAAAAGTGCTCCACAATACTGGTAGGCTATGTGGGAATGCCCTCGATATGCAAACTATTAAGTGCCAGCCATTCTCCAAAAGGGGGATGCTGTCCTAGTTGGAGGGACAACACCGGACGCTGACGTAAGAGATTTGTGTCTGGCACACAAAAGCCGCCCACTACGTGCCCAACTGGCCCATTCCATCACGCGACACCGACGAGAAGGCTGAGGTGTGGTGTGAAGTTTGAAAGCCATAAGGGAGCAATGAAGTGAGGTTAAGTGAACACTAACGGAGGTCCAAGAACCCATAACTATATAAGGGGAGGAAGATGGAGGGGGGAAGAGCTTTCTATGGCAGTGGGAGTGGCAGCAGCGGGGGTCTTCACTCTGCTGGGCTTGAGGGCTTGGCCTTGGTCTTGGTCTTGGTCTTGGTCTTCGTCTTCGTCTTGTTGCGCTTGCTTCCGCTCTGCTTCTGCAGCTTCACCTCCCTTTCTCCTCCTCAAATCGCACCCCTTTCCTCGTTTCCCCTCCTCCTCCTCCTCCCTTTTCGCTTCCCCTTTCTGCTCCCCCCCCCCCTTCGCCATGCCTGCCTCGCTTCATTCCATCCACCTCTCTCACCTCGAACACAAGATCTTCGATACTCTTAAGGCCGTCCTCCTTCGCTTCCAGCTCAATACCCAGCTCCGTGTCGCCGGTGGCTGGGTCCGAGACAAGGTGCCTCTCTTCATGGTTTCCTCTTGGACCTCCAACCTCATTTTGTGAACTCTAAATTGCTGAATTGGGTTTGCGGAGCATTGCTAGTAATATTGATCAAATCTGTACAGCTTCTAGGAAAGGAGTGCTATGACATCGATATAGCGCTCGATGATATGCTGGGCAGAGTTTTCTGCGAGAAGGTTAACGAGTACCTGAAGGGTATCGGGGAAGAGGTCCGCGGTATGGGTGTCATCCAAAGGTGCCCACTATTACTAGCTCAAACTCTCTGGTGTGGCGTGTAAACCGCCGTGTGTAATCTCATGTTTTCAAATGGATCACTAACGAGTGCTCCCCATGCTGTATGGAAGCTAACAATGAACGCGCAACAAGGAATGTAAGAAAGCTGTTGAGCCCGTAATTATAAGGAGAAGCGGCATGAAATTTTCTGGTTGAAACCCTGCACCAACAGGACAGCTATAGAGACTTTTTACAACTATATTTTTGGATATTTCAGTGTGTTTCATGTTATCAAGTTCATTATCCCAATATCGATTCCCCAAGGTTGTTTTATCAGGCTAGGGTTCCATACATGTGCAAGTAGAGCAGGTTTGTAAATATCCAGCTTCTTGGTTCTATACGAGGTACATATGGTATACGATAAAAGCCGGCACTTGTAATAATGGATTGTAGAGACACGTTTTTAGGAGTTGCTCTCAACGCCTTATAACAGGATCATGCATTGCACCGTTCCCTATTGGCTGCTGATGACTGGGATTTTATACCAATTTTTTCATTTGTACGCATCATACGATTTGACATGCACCAACTATAAGTTTTCCCTTAGAAGTGTTTGTTTAGAAGACTAAAATAAAACATTCTTGTGCGCAAGGGCAGTTGTAGGTTGGATAATCATGTGGACTGCTTTTGATTAGCCTTTTCTTCAAATACGTTCTCTCCAAGTTGAGCCCTGACAGAAGCTCAGTTTGAAGACTTGTGTCTGAATGGACGCTCATGGGTGTGCATATGAGCATGTGTGAGAGCTATGTGTATGCAAAGGTCAAGTACGCCATGGGTGCTGATGATGTCTGGGGGGATGCCATAGTAGCTGGAGTTGATTGTTTAACCCTTGCGAGTGACCATTATGAGGTTGAAACTGCACCTTTTTTTCCCCTGCGAACTGTTCCGAGTTCATGTAGATATAGATATATTTTTCCTGTTCCTCCCATATGTGTTCTTGCTAGCGGTAATATATGCTTAATATATGTTTTTGCTCCCGAATTGTGGCATTTTCAAACCCATCCAGGTTCTGTTGACCTCTCAATTGTGCATCGTTTGATGGTTATCAAATCCTGAAGGAAAGTTATTTTGATACCGTGGTTTGGTATTTGCAGCAATCCGGAACAGTCAAAACATTTGGAGACTGCTAGAATGCAAATGTTTGGTGTGTGGATTGATTTTGTGAACTTACGAGCAGAAACATATGCGGACAACAGCCGAATCCCAACCATGGTAATCTTTAAGGCTTACTCACAGGAATGGTGCTTTTGTGTGTGTCCTGTTCTTTGTTCCATCACAGTCTGTTCTGCTAACACAAATGCATTGTCTTTAAGCCAAGGCCTGCTGGAATAAGGCCTTCTAAGTAATGTCTGAGCAATGGCAGACTCAAGATAAATGCATCACATCAATGCAAATATTTATGCTCATGGATGCAGCTTGGACACAGTGCTGCCCATGGATGCATTTCCTGTCAAATTCTTCAGCTGTCAACCCCAGGGCGACATAGCCTGGTACAATAAAAATGAAGCCCAGCTCTTGAAATAGCACCCCAGGTAAAAACAACCAAAAGCACTAAGGGCATATAATTTGCAATACAACATGTATTTCCACTGCCCTTGTGTTGGTTACGATATGGGGTTGCTAGCTGGTTTTGTAGCCGAACTAGGGATGGAAATTATTGCGAGGTCAAGCTTCAAGTGCTTACAGGAAAGAGAGTCCTATCCCATGTCAGAGATAAAGTTGATATCAAGCGTAAGCTGCCTGGAACTACCCTGACATCTCTCCCAAATATAAGTAATGGTGTGTCTCAACATAGATTAGGTGGATGCTAAGCACTTTTAGAGTATCCCGTCAGGAATGGCATGGCAACTCTTCGTACCATGGCCTCCCTCCCATAAAAGTGTGCTTGAACTTGAGGGGCTGATCGACTCCATATCTCTGCACAAAACTTGCATACTGTCCTTTTT
Source organism: Dipteris shenzhenensis (assembly GCF_047967505.1). Lineage (NCBI taxonomy): Eukaryota > Viridiplantae > Streptophyta > Polypodiopsida > Gleicheniales > Dipteridaceae > Dipteris > Dipteris shenzhenensis. Next base: position 52,661,933 of record NC_141616.1, on the reverse strand, counting down.
GTGCCAGATGCGCCATATCTCTTTATGAGGGTGAGTGTAGGCTCCCCAAGAGAGGGCATCAGTGTCCTGCATACATCACCCCTTGTGCTTTCACCTTTTGTGGCCATGGTAGATCGTAGCGTTTAGGAGTTAAGAACATTGGACTTGGGAGAGGATGGCCATGGTAGATCGTAGCGTTTAAGAGTTAAGAACATTGGACTTGGGAGAGGATGGCATCAAGGGAAGGATAGGAGAGAAGGCTCTGCTTGAAGTAAAGGGAGAGAGATGTGGGATGAAGAAACAAGGGAGCTGGGTGTGCAAGGAGGAGGAAAGAGAGTGAAGGATGAATGGCCCAAAATGGGGAAGCTGGGAGGGAGAACTACTTGGCTGTCCAAAACAGCCAGCCCGGGCTTGCAAAAGCCCCAATCTGTCCATTATGGCTGCAATGTCCACCAAATAGGAGAGCAATACTAGCTGAGAGGCAAGGGAAGGTGAGTTGCTAGACGATAGTTGAGAGGCAAGGGAAGTTGAGGTGAGGTGCTAAACGATAGGTGGAGCAAGAAGCTTCGCGGCTAGCCTGCGTGCTTTGTGAAAATGTTTCGTCGATTTCGCTAGCACGAAACACTTTTTTTGGTTACATTGGTCATGAGTAGTCGAAGCCTCCACGTGGGCTCGACTGGGGTCCTATCGAGAGGAGTCGTGTTTGTGGAAGATGTCAAAGATTTAGTGCTGGCATCCTTGGCTCCTTCCGTGTGCGGCACGAGGGAACTTGCTGTTGAGATGTGCAATGATGGTGTCCCACATGGGACGTGTGCACATAGGACTTGCATCTACTCTCTTGTTGACTTGGCGTGTTTGAAAGTCAAGGTCTCACTCTCAGTGTCTTCCAGTCACATCTTCTCGTGTGAAGAAGAAGTTTGTGATCTCCTAGTGTCTAATGTTATGATCCATGGTGTGACTCATGAGTCGAGAACCTAGTCAGGTAACCTTATGCATGAAGAGTGTGGCACATTTGTAGTCTTGGTAGTTGATGACTCGACTCATGTTTGTGTATATGTGGGTGAAGAGGCAATGGCACACCTCCTTGAGATCTCGTAATATATGCAAAGAAAGAAAGAAATTTTATTAGAGTATGCGGAAGACCGATGGGTCTATGAGACTGAAAGAAAACCTGATACAAATCACAGTAAGGGTGGACGTACTAAATGAGCATCATCACCCGTGCTGAGTGATAAGTCTGATCATACATAATCAAATACATGTGGGTGTGACAATGAAAAGAAAAAGACTGGAGCGGAGCGGAATCCTCCGTATGTCATGTCGCCTTGGTTGGTGCATAGCTAGTGATGGGGCACTGGCGTCTGTCAAGGGGTGGTGTGCGTCTCGGTCTCTTGGAGGAGGCTCGATGCAAGACCAGAGCCACCGTGACTCCCGTGGGACGTGTCCCGGGTCTTAACAATGACGGGAGGTCCCCCAGAGTGATTTGTGTCCCCTCGATGCCTCGTGTGTCGTGCTGTGGTCGTCGGGTCGGGGTCTCTGTCACGTTTGCGGCTAGAGATTGGACGATCAATATCACTCGATGGGAAGAACTCTGTGATCCTGCTCTGAGAAGTGTCTGGTGGTGTGGCCAAGCCCCGTCGCGTGAGTAAGTACTCTTTGTGTCGGACCCCCTCGTGAATGAAGGCCGTGAGGCATCTCTGATCTGGGTAGGCGAGGAATCTGGAAAGGAGCTTGGAGCCATCTCTGAAGAGACAGCGCTAGCGACCTCGGATCTTGTAGTATACTGGGCACCTGAAAATAAAATGCTCCTCCGACTCAACCTCTTGACAGTCGCACAATGTGCATATGCGATGCTCCCTAGGGATCCCCTCTGCTCTGCTGCTCTCTATGCGGAGGCGGTTTGATGATACTCGAAACTGTCCGATGGAGATCCGTAGTGAGTGAGGCATGTGAAGCTCAGTGTACCCCGGTGGTGTGATGAATCCCTCCTCCGAAATACGAAGACAATGATCTCTGTAGAAGCTCAGCTTCACTGGAAGCTCCCTCAGCAGCTTCCTTGGCTCCAACCAGGTCCTAAAGGTGTGTAGCTGCAAGAGATCCTCTCAAATGACCTAGTTGGTGTAGTGGGTGGGAGTATCGGAGGGGCATCCAAACTGTACTGAAAAGGAGGTATCCTATCGATGCGAAACCCCAGTCTCACAAACCATCTGTGAGTCCGTGCATACCAGCCTCGCTCGTCTCCCTCAGCTGCCAATCTCATGGAGGAATCGAGAGCCAACCATGGCAACCTTTGTCTTCCTGTGCAGTCCCCATATGATCTAACTCGGTGTAGATATGTGATGGTCTGAAAGGCTGCATCTAGCTGGAGTGGAGAAGCACCAAACTCGGCCTGAATGATATGATGTGGTACAGATGGTTTCCCCCAGATCATCCGTGAGAGCATAAGGATTTGCAGGCGCTGCACCCGTGTCCACTCTATATTTGACATGTCAGGTCCCCAACAAGGGCTGCCATACATACCGGCTGGTTGGACCAAGGAGTCCAAGAGAAGAGCCTTGGTCTTAGGGTCCTGGAAGTGGGAGTGGAAGCACTGTCTCTCTAGCCGAACCAGTGAGGTGTATCCCTTGCTCAGTCTGGCCTGCATCGCTGGTCTCATCGTGAAGATCGGGTCGGAGAAGATGACCCCCAAGTAAGTGTATGAGGATACGATCTCAACTAGTGATCCACCGAAAGTGAATTGCTTCCGGTGCATGGTTGCTCGAGAGGTGTTAAAGATCATGACCTTGGTCTTGCCAAGGTTGACCTCCAAATCATGGGATAAACAAAAAGCTTGCAGTGCATCCAGGTGTCGCTGGAGCCCCTCGGGTGTGGACGACAAGAGTGCCACGTCATCTGCATAAAGAAGAATCCTGATGATGATCCCGGCAAGTGAGCAACTGATCCCTCCGGAAGCCCCCATGAAAGTCTCAAGCTCATCGATGTAGAGGTCAAACAGGGTTGGTGATAAGGGAGAGAGAGAAAGAGAGAAAGAAAGAAAGTTGTACCATCACAGGCCTATGAGACAAAGTACAATCAACAAAATAACTCATACAAGCCACCATGGGATGAAGCAAAGGGCTCGTTAAGGCCCTTGCTAAGTGCTAGCTAAGCTAATCATCTCAAAAACTCAAAACTAAAAAAACTCAGAAGCTCTTAGGAGACTCTAGTAGGTAGTGCGAAAGCTTCGAGGACATATCCAGGGGTTGTGGTAGCCCTCCGATGAGACGCAAAGATGTCACGTATCTGTAGCCCTCCGATGAGATGCAAAGATGAGGACATATCCAGTGGTAGCCCTCTGATGAGACGCAAAGATGTCACGTATCTGTAGTTGTCGAGGTGTGGTGGAGGGGGGTGTGGTCTCCGAGATCTTTGTATACGATGAGCCACATCAAGGGTGACACCTCGGGTCGGTCGGTCTCCTCTGAGTACAGCAGGGATGGGCTAGACCTCTATCGTGGATGCTTTGGTTGCCCTCATGTCAGCTGTCTCCTCATCCTCTACTTTGATGTGTCCCGGGGTTGACTCAAAGGCATAGAAATTAGTGCCGTGTCTTTGTGCTCGGTCAATATCTTGTAGTGCTGTCACCTCCTGCTGTCTGATCTGGTGTAGCAGGGTCGCCGCATCTCAATCAAAAAGAGGCCAACACACACCTGGTCATGGAAATGGATCAAACGAGAGAGTGGCCTGAACTTGTGTCCTTGAAAGAAGCAATGTTATTGTCCTCGGATCTCATAGTAAGCAGGGTAAATGCATAAGAAGTGCTCCTCTATCTCCACTGCTGCCAGTGTGCATAGCTTGCAAATCCGCTGCTCTCTAGGTGTGCCTGCGGCCCTCCTTGCTTTGATCCTCAGCTGGTGAGACGAGATCCACATTTGTCCTATTGCAATCCTCGGTGCTTGGGTAACCTGTCTGTCCTCCCAGATACTGTGGCTTGATGATCAGTCCATCCTCTGATACTCTCAGGAAGTGGTCCGGGTAGAACTGAATCTTGGTAGGGAACTTCTGGTCTCCCCCCACAAGTACGTGATGTGTATAACTAGAGTAGGTCCAACAGTATGATATGGTTAATCTCATCTCGTGGGATCTAGAGGGATGGGGAGTCTAGACTATATTGAAAGCGGGGGAGGTGATCCATTTGAATGCCTTGAGAACGAAACCATTTGGACGTGCGTGCATACCGGGCTGTGTTGACCTTGCTCTTAGCTAATCGTCTAGATGACTCTATCATGGGGTCTAGGATGATCAGAGGAGTAAGCCATCAGTTCCTCACCAGAGCATACAGGCTGAGTTCAATATGACACCACTGCAGATTGGTGCCATCTTCCAGACAGTGACATATCTACACGCGGTATGGGACTTACCTACCCGTAGCCTCTTGAATCTCCACCACTCACTTGTCGGTAGATCACATCCCCAGAAGGGTGCTGCATACATGGCTGTTGGTCTCAATAGTGTATCAAAGAGCCACCCCTTTGTCAGGGGATCTTGAAAGTCTGCTTGGAAGCATTGTCTCTCTAGTCGAGCTAGAGCTCCCTGCCCTCGTGTGAGTTGCGCTCGAGCTGCGTGTGCCATTGTGAAGAAAGGGCCTGCGAAAACTGCCCCAAGATCGGTGTATGACTTTACTATCTCCATTGGCTCCCCTTGGTATGTGAAACTGTGCGCTGAAGTACTGCTTGTTGTGAGGTTTTGGAAATCATAACCTTGGTCTTGCCAAGGTTTACTATGTGAATCTTAAGCGTGATGATGCGTGCTCATCTGGTGGTTATGGTAACAAGAACTATGCAGCCGAAGATTTAAAGGACAAGCTCACCGTCATAAGCTCAAAGGGGACACTCACACACCTAATGAGCTGAAGGAGTGGCTCACGAAGATGGAAGATTACTTCCGCTGCTACCCCAAGTCTAGTGAGGATCGCATCATTTTTGCAGGCATGCATATGCAGGATTATGTTCACATGTGGTGGCGGTATATGAGGGATTCACCTCAGAAGTTAACCACATGGAACTCATTGTCACTACCTTTGTATCCTCGCTCATATTAGAGCAGTACTTGGCTGAGTTCTATGCCTTATCACAGACTGAAATGGTCCAGGAGTTTTGGAGGCTCTCTTTGTTTGTGCAGGGCATATCTGAAAAGGGCAAATTGCTGCGTTTTATACAAGGACTGCACCATCCTTTGGCTGCAGATGTGGCGGCACATAACAGTACCAAGCATCTTTCTATTGGCATGAGCTCGTTTGAGGCAATGTACGGATGCCCTTTTCAATTGCAGACATGGCTGTGAAAAGTCAGCAAGCACAAAATGATTTGGAAAGGATGGATGCCCTTCTACAGTTCACTAAAAGGAATATGTAGGATGCCCAAGCCAAGCAGAAGAAGTATGTTGACAAACATAGGAAATATGTGTCTTTCAAAGAGGGGGATTATGTGCACGTGTGTCTCCATAAGAACCGCTATGCCTTGCTAAAAGGAAATACCAATACCAAGCTTGCTCATAGGTATTACGGTTCTTACAAGATCATCTGCAAGGTTGGAGAGGTAGCGTATCAATAAGATCCATGATGTTTTCCATGTATCCTTGCTGAAACCACATGTGGGACATCATGTGCATGTCCTACCTGAGTTGCCACCCATGGATGAGGAGGGTCATATTCTCTATGTTCCCGAGCCCATTGTGGGTTTCAGAGATCGAGTACTTGGAAGAGGGTATACATTGAGTGATAAAGTGGGGGGGGAGAGAGAGAGAGAGAGAGAGAGAGAGGGAGAGAGAGAGGAGTGCACATGATATAGCTACCTGTACACTAAGTTGTATTCCATGGAAAGTGAGAATATATACATGGACCCCTTAAGGTTAGGGTTAGGGTTTACCGTTTGTCCCATAAACCTATGGTGCAATTTACACCATTCTCAACACCCGCTCTTAAATTGCACTGCATAAGAAGGGTGCTTTACGAAACACAATTTTGGATTTTTTAAATGTTGCATAGTGGCAATAGAAATAAAGATAAAAAAAGATGCACAAGAGTGAAAAAAGAGTACCGAGGAAAAAAGTATGTACAAAGGTGTATGACTTAACCTTCACTTCCCCCTCTTAAGTTGCAATTGGTGGAGACCAAGTTGATGTCGAAAGTGTGCAAATGTATCAAGGGAAAATGGGGATTTAGCCAATGGGGGCCAGACAAGCAGGTCTCACAACCCTCGCCAAGGCAACCATCATCAATGGCAATCCGCCCACTATGCCTATGATGAAGACAACTCTCAGGACTGTCAACACAAAGTTCTCATATCGCAATATGCTCAATCTGGGAAGTCCACATCTTAGATACAGAAGGATGAGGTCCACATCTTAGATACAGAAGGATGAGGACACATGGTGGTTTGACTTTGGTGCGAGCAACCACATGACACCTGAAAAAGAATGGTTCTCCGATCTTCTTCCGAACTGGAACAACCGAGAGAATGTCGTGATGGGGGAGATGACACCCCACAAAAGTGAAGGGATCGGCAACATACCATTGCACAGCAATGCAGGCACCCAAGGGAGTATTGGAGATGCATTCTATGTTCCCACAATGGTCCCCACAATGGCACAGATCCTTCTCTCTATTTGGACAAATGAGTGAGAGTGATATAGAAGTCGTCTTCAACAAGTATGGATGCATCGTGAGAGAGCTCAAGAGTCCCAGATCCATCATTTCTTAGAGTGTCAAGATTGGAAGAATGTTCAAGCTTTCTTCTGCCATTCCGATCCAGAGAGCCCTAGCAGCTCATCATCAAAATCAGGATGCTTATTTGAGCACAAGAGGTATGGTCACCTCAACTCCAGAAGCCTTGTATCCCTCAAAAAGACAAACATGGTACAGGGGCTTCCACAGTTGTACTTTCTACTGTTGCATAGGTAAGCAACAGAAATACCCCTTTCCAACATCTTTAACTTGAAGTACCAACGTCCTTCAGATCATGCATTCAGATCTATGGGGTCCGTCTTCTATGCTGTCTCTTGGCAAGGCTTTGTACTTCATCACCTTCATTGATGATTACTCACGGAAGACTTGGATCTACTTCCTGAAATAGAATTCTGATGCATTCAACACTTTCAAAGACTTCATAGCCTTGGTAGAAAAGCAGACTGGCAAGTACCTAAAGCATAGAGGTCCTTCGTTGTGACAATGGAGGTGTATACAAGTCCATAGAGCTCAATGTCTTTTGCAAACATTATGGCATCACACTTCAGTTCACATGCATATATACCCTTCTGCAAAATGGGGTTGCTGAACAAAAGAACAGGGTGATTGCAAAGTCTTCTAGATGCATGCTCGATGAGAAGAATGTTACGAGACAGTATTGGGCCGAGGCATGTGACACAGCTGTGTACTTGATGAATAGGAGTCCCACTGCTTCATTGCAAAACATGACACTAGAAGAGGCATTCACATAAGGGCTTAAGTGAGAGAGGGAGAGAGAGGAGTGCACACAAGATTAACTGTACACTCCTCTCCCTCCCTCTCTCACTTCTGCTATCATTGAGTACCTCATAAGATGGAAAGGGCTTCCAGAGGATGAACAATCATTGCAGCCAGAGAGTTGGCCTCGAGTACCCCTATCTTTGACCAGGCTGATCAACATCACTTGGATGTCCCAGCACCCTTGCGTAGCAGCAAGTACATGTAATTTTGAGGGTAAAATTCTATGGCAAGGGATGGCTGTAATGAAGGGGGAAAAGGGCTATGTTAGTGGCCCTTTAGGTGGGAAATGTGGAGGGACTATATAAGTCCTCATCCACCACTCATTGTGTACTTTTGATATGACATCTAATCCTATCTCTTCTCCCTCCTTTCTACAAGCTGCCTACTCTCTCTCTCTCTCTCTCTCTCTCTCTCTCTCTCTGTGTGTGTGTGTGTCAAACCTATCTCAGCTCTCCTCAGAGGAGATGCCAGAGATGAGGCATCACCCTTGACACAACACATTGGATTCAGGTATCGAGGAGACCACGCCCTCCTCCATAGCGCGAGACAGCTCGACAGATGCAAATGCGGGAGATCTTCACAGCACATCGGAGAACTCTCATGGTGCCGGGTTTTGATTTTTGAGTCTTAGACCTCGGCTCACATTTTCACATTTGAGCTTGTATTTGTGTTTCTTTGTTTAAGCATTTGAGCTTTTGAGCTCTGTATCTTGGTATAGCATAGCATAGATGATAGCACTCAGCAAAAGGGCCTTAACGTTCCCTTTACTTTTGATTCAGCCCCATGAGGCTTGTATGAGCTATCTTTTTTTTTTGTGTATATTGTCGCATAGACCCGTGAGGTCTTTCGAGGATGTTCATCTCTCTCTCTCTCTCTCTCTCTCTCTCTCTCTCTCTCTCCGTACCTCACCCAGTTCACCTAGTCACTGCCCAGCTGCCGGACCCATCCCCACACTTTCATGTCACAGCCATCACAGTTTCAGCTAGGACACCGCACAACACCTTCTATCCCATTGAGTTCTTACTCCACCTACCATGATATATGCTTTGACCGCGATCACTCACCTACTTACTTTGGCCATCTGTACATACTTCTCGCTTATATTTACTTCATACCCCTTTTAGAGGATTGTGCTGCCCTGGTCACCCGCTCACTACACGAGGCTGCTCTTCACGCTTTCCCCCACACCACCCGTCCACCACCCCCTGTGTCATGTGCACGGATTGGTATCTAACGTGTACTGGGTACACAAGACTAGCTCAGGTAGCTTGGGGAGGCTTAGAGCTAGGCAGGCTTGATTCTCGGGTTGAGTGGCAAGGGTACAAACCAGATAGAGGTCTTCGCTATTTTTGGCGCATGGGGCCCGAGTCTATATAAGGGGCCCAGAGGTTCAGTTCTCAGGGATCCGATGGGAGCAAGTCTCGTTCCCAGGTGCTAGGTCTGATCCTGGATTGAGTCACGGGCACACGCTTGCATCATAGCGTAGCCCAAGGCCCAGCTGCAGATCCTAGGCTTCACAGTGCCACCTGGTGGTATGGGACACCAGGCTAGTTAGGATCTGGTTGGGAGTTTGTGCCAGTAGCTCAGCTTGTGGCTCGGAGGGGACATCTCCAGATTCGGGATTGCATCCCATAGATGTCATGGTTGGGTGGTGAGCAGCCTGCTCAGTTTCTTCACGTTGGTGTGTTCTTGTGTTTGCTTCAGGTCAGAGGTTTCAGGAGTGCTGGGGTCGTGTCAGTTGGTATCAGAGCCAACTCCTCAGGTAGGAACTTCTATTGCAAGAATTTTGGATGATTTTTTCTCCAGGTATGCCCTAAATTCGAAATTCATGTTCATTACTTTGCCAGTGCTTGTTTGGTTCATCGGTCAAGGGAAGTGGTTAAGATTAGGGAAAGAAGGTAGGAGTAGGTAGAGAGTGAGTGAATTCGAAGTTGAACTGAGGCGTTAGGTGAGAGAGAGAGCGAGGTGTAGCTTGGAGGGATAGAGAACGATTGCAGGGGAGAGAGAGATTGTAGGAGAGAAGCGCTCGTAGGAGTGAAGCGATGGGCTGATCGTTGGTAAGCGAAGGGCTGAGGTAGAGCTTCAGTTGAACCCAGGTACGGCGCCAAGGGCTGTTCGCAGTCAAGGAGGGAGTTGAGGTGTGCGCCATAGCTTGGAGCGGGCCGCAGGTAAAGCTATGTCTATTCGGGGGGGGGGGGGGAGGGGCAGGATGCTAAAAAAAGCACTACCCTTCCAAGTTAGGAGGGGGGCGCTTTCTTAGAGGCTGAGCTCTCTAAAAGCATCGCTCCCCACTCTAGACCTTAACGCAGCAGCAGCTCCTCCCCTACGGGCAGATTTGTGCGCAAGCCTCTACCCCTCCACATCCCCCTTCCCGATTTGACGCCATGGTTCCGCCTGCTGCAGATTTCCGTACGGGCCAGCAAGGAGCTCGGCTCTTGGATTGACAGCCTCCGCCAGCCCCTTCTCCTTTCGACCAGTCAGCCTCTTTCTCTCATCCCCCTCTGTTTCGTCAGCTGTTCTCTCTGTTCCAGCCTCCCAGTTTCGAGCCCACCTGTTCCTTCTCTTCTCTCAGCCTATTTTCTTCATCAGATTCGATTCAGTTATGGCTGATTCTGTAGACCCCGAGCTTGCGATGGGAGACCGGGATATGAACTACCATGTGGAGGATGACCAGGGTCTCTACGATGATGTGATTACGTAGATAGCCTTCAGTGAATTCACCATTGCTCTTGATGAAAAGTTTGAGCAGGTTAACGCGAATCAAACGGGGTTGACACAACAACTCCAAGGGATTCATACTACACTCACATTTTTGACTAGGACTGTTCAGGCGCTCATGCATGTGGATGCCATGGCTTCAGTGTTAGGTCCAAACATCACTCCAGATCCTTTCCCCGGAGATTAGAAGTCTTGTACCAAGGAGGTTGTTGACACTTGGCTGCACAAGTGGCAAGTACACTTCCAGTTTCACCCTTACCAGATGACAAGAAAATACAGCTTGCAGCAGGGTTTATGTCAGGAAAGGCTTTATTGTGGTGGAAGGAACTCTGACCCAAGCCTGCAACAATGGATAGAATTCGAAGGGGTCTTCAGGAAAGAGTTTCTGAAGAAGGAGGAAGATTACGATATCATAGGCAAGCTCAAAGCTCTCAATATGTCCAAGCTGAATCTGACTTTTGAGGTTTATCTACAAAGGTTTCGGGATTTGCAGACCAGAGCTACAAAGATGGATCCAGTGACCTTGTTAGGTTTCTTTGTGGATGGTTTGCCTGACTCGTACAAGTTACAGATTAAGAACAACAAGTGTACCACTTTGCAAGAGGCCATGAATTACGCGCGCATCTATGATGATACCATGGCCAACGCAAAGGGAACCACAGTTGCCGACATGGGTGGGAAGAACAAGAGGAAGTTCTTCCAGTCTACCACTGGTACTGGGGAGTCGAAGTCTTTAGACAATGCCTCCAAGAAACATTCGACTTAGGCGAAGAATGGTCGTGCCCGTTTTCTTTGTACCTTGAAGCTAAAGAAAGGACGTTGCTTCGTATGCGAGGAGCGGGGCCACACTAGGAATGATTGTCCTAAGTGCAAGAACCAGAAGCAAGCGTCGGGACCGAAGCTCCATGCGGGTCCAGGTACCAAAGCTAAGGGAGCTAATCAAGTTTCAATGACAGGTATTTCTGTAAATGTAATTACCTGCCCACTTTCTTGTAATTGCACTTTTAATATTCGTTATTTGGTTCCCATCATCTTTCTCGAGTTTATGGAGAAGTTAGGGACCAAAGAGTTCACATTCTCTTTGACCTGGGCAGCTCTCACAACTTTGTTAATTACAAACTTGTGCAAAAGATGGGATGCCCATGATACCTAGCGATCACACCTACAAGGTGCAGCTTCTAGCTAGGAAGCAGTTTTGGGATCGCAAGATTGAGGCACTTTCTATCCGGATTTAAGACTACACAGTTGCTCTTACGTGCTATGTCATGCACTTGGAACATGTGGACTTGTTAATCGGAATTGAGTGGTTTAAAACCCACGATAATCGGATTGGATGGAAAGAGCATACCCTTTCTTTTTTGGATAAGGACACCCAATTTTGTATTCAGTGTGATAATATTTCCTCTTCTCAGGGACCTATTGTATTTGCGATGCAGCTTTGGAATATATTAAACACTTCTCATTATGATGTGCATTAGTGTGTTTTGATTCCGCTTTCTTCATTTGTTGTCTCAGTTAATAACAAGAATGATTTAAGTGTGTTTGAACATCGTGAATTGAGAACGTTGTTAGATGATTTCATGGATGTATTCCGTGCTCAACTGCCGGAAGGTTTACGTCTAGAACGGGCAGTGGACCATCGCATAGATTTAGTACCTGGGGCTCAACCTATTAGTATTCCACCATATAGGATGAGCCAGCTTGAGGAGGATGAGTTAGCTTCACAGCTACAAGATTATCTGAATATGGGCTATATCTGCCCAAGTAAATCACCTTGGGGAGCCCCTGTCCTCTTAAGAAAGAAGAAAGATAATTCGTGGAGAATGTGTATAGATTATAAACGATTGAATAAAGTGACAATTAAGAATCGATACCCTCTTCCCCGTTTTGATGATTTGATAGACCGTTTGGCCGGAGCGAAGTATTTTACTAAGATTGATTTGCGTACGGGTTATCACCAAATCTGTATCTATGCTAAACACATAGATAGAACCGCATTCCGAACTAGGTATGGCCTCTACGAGTTTCTCGTATTACCTTTTGGTTTGACCAATGCTCCTGCCACCTTCCAGCAAATGATGAACGATTTGTTTCGAGATTTTCTGGGCAAATTCATTGTCGTGTTCTTAGATGACATCTTGGTATGTAGTCATTTACTTAGGACACAAGATTTCTTCAGAAGGTATTAGCATTGATTTGGATCGTATCCAGAAGGTTTTAGAATGGCCTATCCCTCAGACTGTGAAACAACTTCGTTCTTTCCTAGGATTTACGGTATTTTTACAGAAGTCCTGTGCGTGATTATTCACACATCACGGCACCCCTGACAAACATATTGAAAGGTTGTGGACGCATGTCTACCCAGTCGATCTCTTGGAATGATGCATTGAACAAGGCTTTTGAAACCTTGAAGTTAACTATCAAGGAAGCACCTGTTCTTGCATTACTCGATCGTACCCGGCCTTATGTTTTAGAGGCCGATGCGAGCGATTTTGCGATTGGGGCAGCTTTATTCCAAGAGGGCAGATCTGTAGCTTTTGAGAGTAAGAAGCTAGACGACACCGAATAGCGTTGGCCCACACTAGAAAAAGAACTCTATGCAGTTGTGTATGCTCTGAAGGTTTGAAGAGACTACTTGTATGGTTCGAAGTTTCTTGTATTGACCGATCATCAGTTAATCAAGTATGTGTGTGATGGGTCTGAATTGAGGGGATGGAAGGCTAGATGGGTAGAATTAATGCAAGATTTTGATTTTGAAATACGTTATCGAAGGGTTCGTTGAATAGTGTGGCAGATGTCTTAAGTCGAGGCAAGTTTATAAATGCTATGTCATTTACGGAACCCATCCACAAGGCAGGGGATCCCATGAGCCTGGAGAACTATAGGACCATTATGATTGGACATGTCATGTCCAAGGTTTATGCATCAATACTTGATTCCGAGGTCAGGAGATTTGTAGAGTGTCCAGGACTTAGAGCAGCAGGACATGCCAGATTCCGGCTTGATCATGGAACCGTGGAACACATTCTCACGCTCAGATGTATCATCGAGGAGGCAAGGGCTCGGAAGTAGAGGGTTTATTGTTGCTTTGTGGATTTTCGCAAGGCATTTGACACGGTTCCGAGAGCTCGCCTCCTGCGGCGCCTACAAGATTTGGGTTATGACCAGGAGATCATTGGGCTGTCATGGCACTTTACGAGAGAGTTTCAGGCAGAGTCCGGGTAGGATCTCGGTGGACAGATGAGATCATGAGCGCTATCGGGGTCAAACAAGGGTGTCCATTATCACCTACCTTGTTTGGCCTCTACATTGACGAGCTCGAGACAGTAATGCAGACATAGTGGGAGTAGGTTGCTCTCTTGCGGGTACGCTAATCCGGATATTGCTTTACGCAGATGATATGGCTCTCTTGTCTTCCTTGGAAAAGGGGCTCCAGAGACACCTTGACGCACTACAATCCTTTTGTGAGTCTCATGATTTGAAGGTCAACCTGGGTAAAACCAAGGTCATGATGTTCAATACATCTCGAGCCGTCATGCGCCAAGAGTAGTTCACACCTATTGAGATAGTTTCATCATACACCTATCTTGGGGTTGTCTTTTTCAGACCTATCTTCACTATGAGACCCACGATGCAAGCACGCTTGAGCAGAGGATATGCTTCATTGGCCAGACTAGAGAGGCAGTGCTTCTGATCGCACTTTCAGGATCTACGGACTAAGGGGTTGCTTTTTGACTCCTTGGTTTGTCCAGCGGGGATGTACGGCAGCCCATGTTGGGAGTCAGACTTGTCGGATACAAAGTGGGCTCGTGTGGAGCGGCTACAGGTTCTCATGTTATCACATATGATTCGTGGTAAGTCATCCATCTTCACCAGATCATTCAGGCTGAGTTTGGGTCACCCACAGCTAGATGCTGCATTTCAGGTCATCACGTATGTGTTCTAAGTTAAGGAGTATGGGGATTACACCTCTGGGCGTAGCAGGCTACCATGGCTAGCTTTGTCCTCTTTCATGGCACTTGCACAGGAGGGGACCAAAGGTGCTGGTAGGCACGCACAGAGAGATGGTTTGAGCTCCACATGGATAGACTTTCTTCCTTCTAGTATAGTATGGATGCTCCGTTTTCTCCCCTTCTATCACATAAGGTCAACCAGGTTATCCGTGAGGATCTATTACAGCTACACACATTTCGGACCTGGTTAGGACTGAGTGAACTCCCAGTGAAGCTTAGCTTCTACAGAGATCAGTTCTTACATATCATAGCGGAGGGTTTCATTGATCCACCAGGATACACATAGATTTACCTACCCCACTCACTGAGGATCTCTCTTAGGCAGTTCCGGGTCTCTTCACACAGATTTCGTATCGAGAGCGGCAGAGCAAAGCGACTACCCAGGGAGAGGCGCATATGCACATTGTGTGACATGCAGGAGATTGAGATAGAGGAGCACTTTATCTTTAGGTAACCTGTTTACTATGAGCTCTAAGGGCGCTTCTACAGAGATCAATTCTTACATATCATAGCGGAGGGTTTCATTGACCCACCAGGATACACATAGATTTACCTACCCCACTCACTGAGGATCTCTCTTAGGCAGTTCCGGGTCTCTTCACACAAATTTGGTATCGAGAGCGGCAGAGCAAAGCGACCACCCAGGGAGAGGCGCATAGGCACATTGTGTGACATGCAGGAGATTGAGACAGAGGAGCACTTCATCTTTAGGTGTCCTGTTTACTATGAGCTCTGAGGGCGTTTCTACTGCCTCTTCAGAGATAGCTATGAGATATTGGCCCGTTTCCTCTCCTACCCAGACCAATGATTTTTGCTAGGTTTCATTCATGAGGTACTTAGACACCACGAGAGGATACTCCGAGCACGGAGACAAGAGCATACTTTTTCCTTGGCTGATCCCTCTCAGAGCTCTATCACGGAGTTTTTTCAGCCAGATCAAATGGACCCCCACGGATCACACTTGGGGAGGTCCCCTCCCTGTTTAGAGTCGGAGCCCGACCGACGGGGGTCATAGTAGCCTTGGTTAGACGTAGAGCTATGACCAGGAGACGTGTGAGAACTGCACCTTTGAGTGGCCGACAACAGTCTATTGCCGATTTCATGCTCCCATTGCCTCATTTACCCTGATGTCATGCTGATGATGATGATGATGATGATGATGCTGAGATTGATATATAGTCGACCATCGACATGACTATGTTGTACTTAGGACTTAGTACTACCATTCTGCATTTTTTGCGTTTTGCATTGGTGTGGATGCTTGTTTAGTAGCTCCACTACTACAGCTCGTTTGTACCAGGTTTTTCACAGTCTCATAGACCCATCGGTCTTTCGAAGACTTTAATAAACTTGCTTTCTTTCTTTCTTTCTCTCTCTCTTCCCTAGATGTTGGCCATATGCAGTGATGTGTGGTACATCCTTTGAATGTCTCGCTATCCCAAGCTCTATCGGGTCTAGCTCTGGTACTCTGAGGTTGATCAGCCTTGAAGTCAAGCAGGCCCACCAGTCTGTCCCCCGCATAATGCATTGAAGTCACCCAAAAGTAGGATCCCTCCCTATTTGGAGAACTCCAAGACATCATCAAATATCGTCTCATAGGGGCTATGACCCTTTGTGGCAACCTCATGTGCATATGATGATGTGTCTGGGGGAAAAGAGAGAGAGAGAAGAAGAAGAAGAAGAAGAATGTATTACCGTCCTCTGGGGGCCGAGAAACCGACCCATGGGACCCATGAAAATCACAATACAAGTGTCTCCCTTCTTTTATGGAAGGGGTAGGAAAACAACTATTCTGAAATACATTGAGTAATACAACATTCCCGATATTGAAGAATCTTGGCAATAAAATTGCCCAGAGTGGCTATATGGGTATGTGAAAGCAAGCTTGCGAGGGTGTCGTGTTCCTTTGTAATGTTGTTAAAGTCCCTCCTTATGCATGCATATCGTGGGCATGTAAGGAGGACATGTGCCTCTGTCTCTACTTGTTCTTGGTCACATAACTTGCAAAATCTTTGTTCCCTTGAGACATCTCCCCAAGCACCTTTCTCTACCTCCAAAGTGTGTGATCGGGTGCGGATGAGTGCAATACTTCTTCTTGCATTTGCAGGTATGGGTATAGTTATGTACTTTTGTGCATTATCTTCCTCCTTGGAGTAGGTGTCCCAATAGATGGGATTGATATGTGTACAATAGTACTCATACTTAGCCCTTTTCTCAGCTGATTGCCATTTTTGTTGCAATATTCCCAACAAAGCTTTATGAAATGCCTTCTCATCCATTTCCCCGGATGACATCTCAAGGTAGGATGTTACTCTCCATCTTTGGAACCATCTTTGAATGTCTTGCCACCAACCAGATGATAACATCTTGCTTTTGTTTGTCTTTTGAGGCCTTTTACTTGCTTCCCATGCTTTCATTGGTAATCTCTCTCTCTCTCTCTCTCTCTCCCAGAGAGAGAGAGAGAGAGAGAGAGAGAGAGAGAGAGAGAGAGGTGGGGGGGTGGGGGGAGGGTAGAATGAAGTGGCAATGGGTATCCAAGTGATGTTCTTGTCTAGATTTTTATTGATAAGAAGGATCTCATGTGGTGTTTGCTTGGCTTGATGTAGGAGTTCGGTACAGCTAAAGAAGATGCTTTTAGGCGCGATTTAACGATAAACAGGTACTTTTCATTGTGCAAAATTGTTCCATCTTTACTTTTGATTGATCAGCTAGTATAATTGTACTATGTGTATTGATGAAAGCTACATGGCTTAGGTCATTCAAAAGGAGAGTTCACACTTTTCTTGAAATTAGGTAACTCATCATGGTATGGGTTGCCTTTTGCTATTTTCATCAGTTTAAAGTTTTAGTTTTCATACGATCCTTGTTGACCTCCCCATAACAGTGTATGTGTGAAAGTTCATCAACAGGAAAATCTTTCATTTTGTTGTAGTGCAATAGATGGTTGCACTATTCCCTTTTTCTTAAATTTATTGAACAGGTAAGCATGCTCTTAAAACCTTTCCATTGGTAACAATGGCTTTGCTTCCCCAATAAGGTTCTCTTTTTATGAACACAATTAGGGATGACGTCTTTGCACATTAATAAAGGCATGGTAATTTGCATGTGCAAATCATGCGTACCAGACTCAACTCTCTCAAAAGCATGATCTCAATACAAACTGGGAAACAAATAGGAGTTTAGTCACCATGGGGAAGGGCCAGGTGTCCCTGATTCAGCGCTCTTGCATTCATTGTCACAGAAATCAAGGAGGTTTAGCCACCTTTTATGTTTGAAGGGTTTACCACCTTTAGTAGTTTGGGTTCTTCACACCACTAAGCTCTTTGAAAGTCTTACATAGATCTAGACTGACCTCAATCATATTTGTGTGGTATATTGGGATCATTGTCAAGTCACCCTTCCTCTTGTTGTTTTGTTTTTACCTTTACTTTTCAAAAGCTTTAATTTGTAGAATGGATATGTTCTAGTCTTATGAAGGTATCTGTTTTAAGTTGGGCCTTGAAGTTTGGAGAAAGCATGGTCACTCTAAGGGGCAAAAAAGAAAAAGAGGAGGGAATGAAAAAAAAAGCTAAAATAAGAAAAGAAAATAGCTTGATAGCAAAGCTACGCTTATGTTCACATCAATAACCCAAGACTAAGCTTCTATCTTAGTTTTGAAAGAATGGATCTCTTTGGTCACACCCAGTGCCTACTAAGCTGTAAAATCCAACTCAACAACGCCAACAATAAGGAGGAGAATTTGGCCTACAAACTATATTTTTCATGAGTTGTCACATAAAAGGAGGACACACCTTTTCTTGGCTTGTACCAAAGAAGTCTCGCTATGTTTGATCCGTGTTTAATCAAATTCCAAGTATACAGCCTTTACTTAAAATTTTTGGCCTCAAGCCTTTTGTGTTACTGCAGACCAGTCAGCCCTTGTTTTTGGTTGGTCTGTCCTACAGACTAGTTGGTGAGACCTAGGGACGTATAAGCTTTAAAAGGGGCCTCATTTGGAGGTCCCAGCAATTCTGTCTGCAGGCAGCCAAAGGGCTTCCAGGGCACACACACAGTGCAGATCTACACATACAGTGCAGATCTACACTATGTAGAAGAGCGCATGTTGGTGCACAGGAGGTAAGCACAGGAGCTCACCGCCTTGTCCTTGGTAGTGACTGAAGCCTGCTGAAGGCACGTGGTAGAGAGGATGAATGTACAGCAGAAGGATCAGCATATGGAGCCGGTTTTGGTGTCTTACCTAAGCAGAAGGCACAACATATGGAGCCGGTTTTGGTGTCTTAACTCAGTGACAGTATGCTGGAGGTGTTGGTACACGTGTTGGCCGATTTTATACTTGGTTTCTACATTAATACATATTCTTTTTGGCTGTACATCTGAGTGTTCTCTCTCTAGATCCAAAAGTGTTTAGTTTATACCTGCATGCAGACGGATTGAGTTGTCTCATGCAAAGTTGCTGATCTCATTGTTCATCGGTGTCTTCCATTGCGGGGAGGTGTCTATAGGAAGCAAGCTCTCTCTATTTATGATATGGTATCCAGACCTTGCATGGTAGAGGATGCATAATCTTATATTCTCTAACATTGTATTAGCCCGGTTCTCAATCTGGGATAGCCGTGGTTTCCAAGTCAAGCTCCTGAGTCAGAGCCTAGGAGATCTACGACTGGGACCTTCTTCAAACTGAAGGGTGGTGTCATTGCCGAGTAGGAACTAGCTTCCACATTAAAGTGTTTGTTTGACTTGCATTGAGTGCAGGAAAGGGTAAGAGACTTCTAGCCATCTACACCTTACGATGGCATCCAGCTCAATCATTCCAAATTTCCATGAGGTTGGAAAGTTGGACGGGACAAATTATCTGATCTGGAAAGTGAAGATTTGGAGCCATTTGGTGGGAAATCTGGGAATGATGAAAGGACTGGAGCTGAAACCTGCCTATGTGATGGATTCCAAAGGCAATGCTATAACTCTGGCAGATCTAGACAGTGTCAGGGTCTGGAAACTAAAGGATGCATTCATACTTCCTGCTTATTGGGACAATTGCAAATGCGGTGATACCCCATAGCTGGCTGGTGGAGACAGCACAGAGGCATGAGACAAATAACACAGGGAGAAGTTTCCCTGGGATCAGCTATAACGACAAGCAACACCAAACTAAGTTTCTAGGGTATGTTTTCTCGATTTACTTTACTTCTTCCACGCGTGGCTGTACCAGGCAACGGCTGATTCAGAAAAACGGAGGCAGAGTTTAGCATGCATAGAAGTGGCAGATTTCTGAGGAAGACCATGAGCTGGAGGGCACAACTATATTTGAAGGTCGGCGTTCATTCCTTTCAAACGTGGCAGCATAATAGAATAGGATATCTACGTCAGGCTTGGCAACCAGAAGAAGCTGTCATGTTGTAGGTAGAGAATGTCGAAGCTGAGGTGATGTTCTCTGCTCTGATACCATCTTAAGGAATCCATGGTGAAGAGAGGAGAAGACAGAGGAGAAGATCACATGATGTGGACATGGGAGAGTGAGACAAGTACTGCAGATGATTGATTGATTGAAAGGTACATGCCTCATTTTATAGGCTAGGCCTAGTCTTATCTTACCACATAAGAATATCACTGATGATGTCACACAGAATCTAGTCTTGACCCTTTCATGTGTTTGTGTTTGAGAGTGGTCTATCTTAAGTGGTGCTTAGAGTGTTTGAAGGGTCAAGTCTAAGCACCACTTCACAAAAGACCACTCTCAAACACGCACACACGTGGCTCCGAATACCCAACAGATCCATTATGAAATTCATGGATGGGAAATACAGGATGAATTTCTGTGTTGCAGTGATATGATGGGTACAAGTCTCATGCTCTATTTGTTGCACCGTTGTGTGCTGCTTTGTTTACTTCTCATTTGTGTAGTGTCCATGCGTTTTTGATCCCCACCTTTATCTGTTTGAAATTTGAATGGCTTCTTGAGTTCTCTTTTCCACAGGCTCTGACCTTTGCATTGGGCCTCTGCTGCTATTCGTTTGGTGGTCGAATCTTCTTTTAAGGACCTAGTCTGGGTTTGGCTCTTCTTTTGGTGGTCTTGGAGCCTCAGAAGAAAGTTAGGCATGGTACCAAAGATGCAGTATGAGAGACTCAATTGTGTAGAGTAAAGGGTTTTGGCTGAGGCCGACATAAAGTATGTAAGGGTTACTAAATTCAATGGAGCAAGTAATTGGCATGAGGCACATTTATATGATTTGTGCATCTGATATTTAATCCTGTCAGAATCCTGTCAGTAACATAAGAATAACTTTTCAAGTACATCGAGGTGCCTTATAAGTCTGGATGTTCTGACCCCCCTCACCTTTTCGAACCAAGAGTGGTTCATTTTGGGCATGTTTCTGGATTCATCTAGATATAAGCGGTTCAATTTGGAATTGAATGTCTTACTCTTACGACGGTTGTTAGATCAGTGAATCAAAGAGATCTGAAGATTTTGATTGAAGAGTTGTTGTTTCCCCCCAAAAGATGTGTCCGTCATGTTAGTAAAACTTGTGGCAGCAGTCATTAAAAAGTACAGCAGGGAGCAAGATTCAGCCTGGTCCATTATCAACCAGAACGGTAAACACAATGTAGAGTTCCCAAGCCAACCTAAAATCCAATTTACATCGTAAAGTGTTGTTTGGATTTTCTTTAGACACTTGCTATTCGAGTACTTAGATTTAGCAAAACCAGTTTTCATGAATGTAAGCAATAAGTCTGGGTGTTTATATTCTCTACTTCAAAGTTAAAAAAAGGAAGCTTGCACGGCCATTACATGAGTCGCCTAGAACTATCCTATTTGATCATATGAATTTAGCTAGCCTGTTGGTAGCTCCAAGTAAGCCTTAATGAGCATAACAATTAAAATGCCGTTAAAGTTACAAATATGTTTTTAGGGGTCGATGAGAGGTGGGTAATAAGTTAATGAAGCATTGACTATATCATGTTGGTGCCAAACTGGATTGTCCTTTTTGTGCTGTTTTTCACAAACATATTCTTTAAATTGAATCTTTTGAGATATGGTGATGTTTGAAAACACATGCTGTATTATTATCATTTAGAGACAACGGGCATGGAATCTTTTTTCAATCTCAGTATAGTTGCTAAAGCCGTTTTTTTTTTCCCCCCCAATTCTCAAGTACTGAACCTTACTCTGTCGAATTATTGATATGATAAAGCTGTTTCCATCCATAAGGATTAGTTATGAAGCACTAAAATTATGATGGGTTGCAGCCTTTTTTACAATATCAATACGAATTCTGTGGAGGATTTGACAGGGAAAGGTAAAGTATCATCTTTATCATTTTTAAACATTTGGTAATCTTTGGTGAAGCCTTATCTTGGTGTCCTATTGTCACTTCTGCAATTGGTGTTATATGTTAGTTATTATCCTTTCGCAGGGATATCCCACTTAAAGGATGGAATCATTGCAACACCTTTGCCTCCAAAGGATACTTTCATGGATGATCCACTCCGCGTCCTAAGGGCAATCCGATTTGGTGTGTCTGTAGCTCACTTAAACCCTGCAGATGACATAAGTTAAGATACTGCTTGGCATTATCTATGCTTAGGATGTTTATCTCTTTCAGTTGACATCTGCAGCGGCGAGATTTCAGTATAAGCTTCAAGATGATTTGAGGAATGCAGCTTCTGACAAGGTAGTTAAGAATGCACTGGCAAATAAAGTTAGTCCAGAGCGGGTTGGCCATGAGGTAATCTATTATCTGAAAGAGCATTGTATATGTAAGTAATGCCGTGTTTGTTGATTTGATTATATTCAGGGCTGCATTGATGGTTTTGATGATATCTTGCAGATTGACTTGATGCTTATGGGTGATCATCCGGTGAAAGCAATACAAGAGTTAGTCAGCCTGGATATTTTTTGGATCGTGTTTAGCTTGCCACCGCAACTTAAGAGTGACACACCAAAAGGCACTGAGAGGTACCTCATATTTCCTTTTTGATATTTAATAAACTCACAGGGCTTTCTACAGTTCCTTTCAGGCAGTAGAAGGTTGCTCCTCATCATGGATGGAGTTGATCACTCTCTATGGACTGTCCCCAAGTTAAGGCTATTAGCCTCCATCCTTGTACATTTTCGAAATGCAAACATACACATATTTATTCAGGATCACCACATTTAGGAACAACGTTCACACCAATTGCTAGCCATTTTGCTTTTAGTATCATCCCCAAGATGTAGTCGTCATTGATCTAACAAGAACATTACATAGATAGTAATAGGGGTTAAGGATGCTTACAAAAATGCACAAAGTTTTACTTGAAGTCTGTTTGATCCAGTCTTGTAAACTTCTACACACGATTACTTGCAATTCACAAGCATACGGAGGGGAGCTATTGGACTGACCACGTTTTCCATTTCAAGTCACGCCCAAACTTGAAAGGTCTCAGATCATATTTGACCATCTTTCAAATAACAAGAGCTTGATATGGATTCTTACCCAAAAGATGACGTCAAGGTACCAACTGCCCTTGAGGCAACATAACTGAAGGTAGAGCTTGCATGTGGAGTCAGTTATGCGAGATGAGTTACCTTACAGACCGCACAATGAGCTCCTGACTTATGTTCATAATTTAGGTCATACTAATTTTTAGGACTGTGCCTTACGTTTCAAAATAGGAAGAAAGGGCCATAATCCCATACCCCAAGGAGTGAGTCTCTTGGACACCTATGCTTGTAGCATTGTGGATATGTACAAAGTCTAAACAAAATTTTAACAATATCTGTGGTTCCCGTATACCTTTTGTATACTGTCTAAGCGTATATAAGATCAAATACCTCAGCTTATACAGAAACCAATAGTCAATTTCTATGAAGCTCCTCTTCTCATACCATGATTCAGGGTCAAGCAACCAATTTGTTGATCCTTTCCATAATATTGCTTTACATTCTTAAACTTTAGAAAGTAATGGTAATAAAAAGAGGACCTAGTCATTCTTTGCACTTTTTATCCAATGCTTCATAAATACAAGAAAGGTAAATTTGGTAAAGCTATCAATGCACCCAGACATAAACTTATGTGTAATGCATGCAATATCTCTTTTTGTTTATTAAGAAGATTTACAGTGTGTTTACATGCTGACATTGTCAACATCATGCTGTTGAAAGCACCTCTACTATGGGTGGAATAGAGTCAGAAATATATGCTCTTGTAGGAGATCACACAACAATAAAGAGTCATCCTTGCACTAACTCAATGGAACTTTTATTGTAGACCTGTCCATAGGGATCCATATAAATGGAAAGGGGGTAAGCCCATTTCACTCATGCATGGAAGAAAGTGCATCTAGATTTACAGGAAATTGTTCATATTGATTTTTGGGATGATGAGTGGTTGCCTTGCCTGTACCTATTGGATTGCATTGAATGTCACTGCAAATGGGTATTTCTATGATGGTGTGCGTAGACATGTTTGTGTACTACAAGCAGTCTCTTTTCCGAATTTAATCTCAAGATAGGTAATGCTTTGTACTGGATAAGCTAGAGAAAGAAAATGGTCTTTCTTTCTTTATTTTGTGTTAATGGGTGTCTGCCCAATGTGCTTCAAGCTTTGAGGTTTACAGATCAATGGATCCTCCCCAAAGGCAGCAGCTTTGCATGGTTTTTGGAAAAACTATGCTTTCCTTTTCAATTTTAGGGGTTGGTGGAGACTTCCTAGAATGTAATCTGTTGGAGATGAAAAAAATATAATATGCTAAGTATTAAATATAAGAACATGAATATTATGGCATTAATGTTAAGTGGCATTCATATATAGGTTTATGATACTTTTAGAATATCACTAGCATGTTTAATGTACAAACCAATATCGTATGTAGAGATATTACATAATTTTGTTATGAAAACAAATGGCAAGAGATGATCCATAACCTTGCTATTGGAATGTCTATTATTTTCGACTGATAATAAACCGAGAACATTAAACAACATAATAAAGTAAGTGGACTTGTAGCAAGAAGTCCACATAAAGCTGTGTAAAAGGCTAACATGTAGGACTAAAGCTTTGAACATGGGGCACATAAAACCTGTTGAAGAGAATAAAAAATATTCCCCATTGGCACTTGAAATTTTAGTTGAAATGCATAGGCGTCCCATAAAACCATGCAAAGATACTATCATTTTGAAGCTTCTATTTTCTTAAAACAATTATCTCTTGATTCTAAATGTGGGAAGCTCAAGGCTCATTACCTTTTGGTCAACAGTACAGTCTGTGGTCATTTTAATGTCCATGTTCGATCCAGTAATACGTGGGTACCAGAAGCTAAGGTTGGTTTTGGCAGTACAAATATTTGGTCTTTGCAGATCAAGTAGTCATAAAGACACTTTTACTATGCACTGAAAGCGTAGAGCTTTTGAAGAAGCTCTTCACCTTGAGCTTTGTGAGAAAACTCTGGACACTAATATAATCTAAATCTCCATATTCAAGTAATAATGTTTAGGTAGGGTATGGGGAAATGTTGATATACCCCGGCATTGCCCAAACCAATGCTGTTCCCACTCAAAACAAGATTGACATAGCAATCTTAAAGTGCAACATTTGTAGCTTCTCGTTTTATTAGACTAAGTATTGGAAATGTATACAAGAAATAGGTAAAAATGTACCGTTGCTTGTGTAAACTTTATAGTTAGGGTTAAAAGTTACCTTTGATTTTTGGTATTGAGCCTTACGGACAGTAAGCGACAATGATATATTTCCGTCTGTCCGATCTTACCCAAAGTCCTCCTCCTATCTGCTTGGTATCTCTAGATCTCTAAGCCCGCGTGCTCCTCTGAGCTTATGTAGACTCTCTGTCCAGTGATCCTTCCTCCTTACTGCCCGGGTAGTCAGCCTAGGTGGGCAGCACCTTCTGAGCTAAGTCTGCAGCTTCTTTGTGCCTCCTTCACCTCCTAAATGTAGGCCCAAGGAAGGCAACATGCTGCTCCTTTTGCTCCTCTGAGGGCTGCTCCAAGTGATGCCTTGTGGAGCCCCAAAAGCCCCCTTATAAAGGCCGACTGGATTCCCCCCTACTGGCCAACTGGATTCCCCCCTACCAGCCGACTGGAGGGGGAAGCCTATAAATTCCCTAAGGGGCTCCCATTTGAGGGCTCTTGTTGGCCCGCCTGACCTGGCATCCGGCCACTTGCCCAGGCTGTTCCCAACCCTGTTGTGTGCCCCAAACCAGGCCCATGTGGACCCAAATCATCCACGAACTGCAGACCTCCGGAGCTGCTCCAAACAGTCCGTACACCTGTCCGCAGCCTTCCGTACAGATCCCCTGCCCTGCTGACATCATCCTCCTGGCCATGCAGCCCTTGCGTGCTGGTTTCCCTATGCAGCCCTGTCCTCTCCAAGCATGGGCAACCTTTGGAAACTTCCTGCTACATCTGCCCTCCATGGTGGCTCTCCTTTGCTAGGTAGTTTCTCTCTTTGTTTGCTGCCCACATGGCAGCCCATGTGCTGCCCCATGTGGCAGCCCATGTCCTATGGTCTACCCCCCCGATGCACTCCTCATTTGGGGGCTCACAGGGGGGAGGTGAGCTGGCACCCTTCGTCTTCTGATCAGGCTTCTTCTTTTTACAATCCTTCACAAAATGCCCTGGCTCATCACAATAAAATCATTTCTTTTCTTTCTCTTCTTCTTGTTCTCTTCATTTGAAGAGTCCGCTCCCTTGTCAGATTTGTCCTTCTTGGGCTTGCCTTTGCTAGGCTTACCCTTGCGATGGCCTTAGTCTCAAGGGTTCTCTAACTATTGATCCTTAGGGCCAAATAAGGCAACTTACATCCCATTGGTTGCATCTCCCAAGTTTTCATGTAAAGAACGTTTTTGAATTTTTCACTCAAGAATTTATGACGAATCAAGATGACTAGGAGTTTAAGATGAGATGGAAGTCAGTCTTGAATATGAGATATTGATAATCAAGAGAAATCAACTTGTCAAAGGGAAGAGCCCCATGGATTTCAGTTATAATCTACCAATTGTTCAGAGGGGGTTAATCTGTATGTAATCCTAGATTAGCAGAGATTATCTTATGGACACCCACACATTTAATGTGATGTAGGTACTGCTTATCACAAGGCTGATGTCGGTGAGCCTGGAAGTAATGGAATCTAATGATTCAGTCGAAACAATGGTAAGAGGAGGAGCTAAGACAAGAAAGTGACCTCATCCATCCAGGACCCTCATGTCAAGGTGGCTTTGCCTTTCTTCAACTTGCGTCAACTATGGCCTATTCTTTGGGGAACATTTTGGAATCTACATGAGGGAGTGCCAAAGGAAGGACATAATCCTCCAAAAGTTCAAATGAGAGTCCACATGCCCTACATAAACAGAATATTGGTTGTGTAAATTGGAAGATTACGTCAAGCTGTTGTTTAGGGATGACAAGGCTAAAGTGCATTTGCAAATAATGCTTGGAAGATTCTGTTCATCCTTGGTGGGGTGAAGCTGAAGCTGGTTGCAGGGTGCAGATTAATACTAAGGAAAAATTCAAGCCTCAACATTTGTGTTATCTCTCCTTGTAGGCGAGATTGTTTGCCAATAGTCTGACCTTTGTCAACAAGGAAGCGTCAAAGGTTTATATCAGGCTGTTCTGGAAAATTCTTTATTTGTCAAATGCATCATGAAAGGAGCAGGATGACCAAGTTTGTACACAAGTTGCAAGCCCAAATTCGTAGCTGAATGGTGTTAAGAGTGATCCTATGGAGGTTATAGCTTTGAGCTTGCTCTCGCGGGTTTTTTCTCTTACTTAATAGAAGTCTCTTTCTTGGGAAAAAAAAAAAAGGAAGTGCCTCAACACTTGCTTAGCGTGTTCAAGATGCTCTTTGCTTACAGGATATCATAAGAATACCAAGGCATACTTGAAAAAAAAGGGCTGCAACCACTCAGTCCAGAAAATCATTCCCTTCCTTGATTTCTTATTTAATGATACCCAAACCTGAGATTTATCTTGATTCTTGGTAAAGCAATTGGCCCCTGTGAGCTCACCTTACAGGAATCTGCTTTTAAAGGTTACACTATGTAGTCAATACACAGCCTAAAAGATGGATTCTCGTCACAACCGTAGATGCAAAAGGGGGATGACTGTCATATAAAGCTTTTCTGCATAAGCTCTTTATCTGTCTACCGCCCTTTTTCCAACTTAGACAGCCTATTGGGAACTTTTTTAACAGGTTTGGAGCCCTCTTTTAGGTAAATAGCATGATTACCTGTAGACTAGAAACGAATCTGTAAACTGCTTTAGCAAGGCTTGCATATCAGGGTCTTCAACTTTGAAGGTGACGTCTTTCCTGGAGTTCCCAGCATATAAACTTTAAGCATATATATGACCACATTCTTTTTAAATCTCTTGTAAAACTTTAGGAAGAGGAATACATCATGAAATCATGAGGATAAATAAAACCCCCTCAAAGTGAGGTGGAAAACAACCAAGACTGAGGCTAAAAGTGCCACCTCAACCCTGTAGGAGTCTCAGAGAAGAAAGGAGAATCCTTCCATTCCCTGAAGAAAGAAGCCCTCCTAGTTGAGGTTGCACAGGAGTCTCCCTGCATATTCGTCCATACGGCCATCAAAGTATGTACGGTGTCAGTCCAGATACTTGCCAATGTGTGCGAGGAATGAACTTGAGTACCCTCCAAAGCCTTTGTGCATCTGGCTCTTCAGATATGCTAGGATGCTATGCTCGCTAGAATCTCCCAAGAGGTATCCACAGAGGCATGTACAGCTGTAAAAAGGAAGGTGTGGTACCACATCCAACGAACAGGACTCAATCTGATGACGTCGAACCGAAATGGCCCGAGAGGAGTCAAGTCTCTCATAGAATACCTGAGGCCCTGTAAGAGAAAGCCAAGCCACTGAGCCCCATGTCATAAAGAATGGGGAGTGGGCAAAGTGGCTGAAAATCCTGGCTACCCCCATCCAAATCATCCTCGCCTGTCTGCTGCTGCACTTCCATTTAACAAAATTTGTGCTGAAATTTCCAAATGCTCTTTTATGACCTGGCTAAGTATTATCAGCTTTGAAGGATGCATCAGGTTGAAGCTGTTATGGAATGGCCTCAGCCCACTAACACTTAAGTATGTGGTTTCTTGTGTTTAACAGGTATTTAGAGAAACTTTATAACAAGGTATGCCCAGTGGGCTGCAGCTCTAACTCGTCATTTGAAGAGGAATTATTTTATTTGAGACAGAATTGCATAGTCAGCTTTTGAAGAGCACAAAAGGCGAGAATGACTTCACCAACCTTTCATTACCTTTCTTTGCAGCAAACCTTTATCATCAAAGCCGATGCTAGTGGAAGGGGCCTGGGAGCTTTCTGGAAATAAGAACATGGGGTTATAGCCTATGCAAGCAAAAAAGTGGATAGTAATGAGGTTTTACTCGCCACACATGATTAGGAAATTTTGGTCATCATCCCCGTCATACCCTCAAATATTTCTTATTGGAATTCTGCTCTATCTTGTAAGCAGAAAAAATGGTTGGAATTCGTTTAAAGCTATGATTATTGATAATTGATTTTGAGATAGAATAGAAGAATATAAGAACAGTATGAAAGAGTTGAAGCCAAATCATATAAGAACAGTATGAAAGAGTTGAAGCCAATTCATATTGCAATGAGATACTAAGTTGACATGCTGTTGCATATGATGCTAGATACTAGCAAATGAAGAATTCGATGGAAAAACTCAGATGACTGGACTACCATATATGGAGATCAATATACAATAGAATCTAATTATAACACCAGAAACGAGTTCATGCCTATGAGCCCTGTTGCTCATTATTGTGCAGTTGCATGCCGTAGATAGGCTGTCCATGCACCATGCGATGAGGTGATCTGTTTGAATTTTTTTGTCTGGATTACATAGATATTTTGCTGGAGGTAGCATTTTGGGCCAATCATCAAAGATCTTCTATGGATCTCTTCACCTCTAGCACACATTTTATGATTGCCCTGCCTAAATAGTTTTACTAAGACAGGCAGCATGATGGAAGCATGCATGACAAGATATGCACACAAGATGTAACTTGATGGCAACTTATAGTGGTCATTTTGTTTCGAAGTGTTTTATTTATTTGTATTGGGATACTTTACTCATATTCACAAGCTACTGATTTTAGAGACCAGAACTGGCTGCCATGTTGGGGTGGACACCAGTATATGTGGCAACTTTTTGGAAGGCTTCTACTAAAATGCTCAAGTATGTGTGGGTGTGTGGATTTGTATGTGTGAGAGCATGTTTTTATACTATGGTCTACCCCCATTGTTGGGCGCTGATGATGTCAGTGGAGATGTCATAGTAGCTAGTCCCTGCTATGTGTGATGGAGTTTATGGTTTTCAACCTTGTGAGTGACTATCATGAGATTGAAACTGCACTATGTTCAAGCGAAAAGCTTATGGACTGGTCCTGGTCTAGGAGGAGCAACTTTACTCCTACAAACTTGCCAGCTAATTCTTTACTGCCAAGGGTAATAAACATCTCCTCTAGTACTTTGTATATGTCGGAAATCTCTATGTTCTGCAGATAAACGGGTCAAAATGTTTTTGCTGTTGCGATTGAGAGACCTGTGGTACACTGCTTACATCCATTTGCAGTGGATCAAGAGAGACATCAGCTGTGGAATTTTTGAGATTTTGAAACAGGAAGGAAAATTGTGCAGTTTGTTTTATTATCCTACCATCTTCAGACTTTTTGCACCTATTCATATAAATAGGTGCTGTTCCTATAAATAGGTGACCTTCATCGTTTTTTTACAGGCTATCTGCCATTAGTCTTCTTAGCTATTAACGACGTAAATGGCATTGTTTGGGTTATTTGTAATGCGGCACCCATTATCTATGAAGGAAACTAAGTGCAGATAGGTTTCTGTTTCTCTCAGGTTGTGTCTAAGCACCATGGAGGCCACCTATGAGATACTTGAGGGATTTGGGTTTTCAAAAATTCCAGTACGTTTTTTCACCTGTCCGCAGAGTACTTCTCTAAAGCAGGGGTGTTCCTTTTTTTTTTTTTGGTTAGACATGGAATATGTGCTAGTGAATATCAAGGACTTCAAAGTTAAATGGAAATGCTCGGTGTCTAGGTTTTTCATCTAATTTTTCTTGCATTATTGTGCTGCAGCCAGAACAAAGGAGGATCTGCTATTATGCAGCTTTACTGCTACCTCTAAGATCATGCGAGCATCAAGATCGGAAAAAGAAATCGGTCTCTCTCCTCTTTGAGTGAAGGACAGTATCTTTGCATAGTTTCAATTGGCTTGCTCTACATCTGGAAGCATTGTCCTATTGCAAAAGCAATTTTGTTCCATATTTGTTTTTTATTGAAAAGACTAATATATTTCATTCAAAATAAGAAAGTACTGAAGTGCAATCAAGTGGGAGAACTATCTCCGTCCCAATCCTCCTCAAAACCCCCTAAAAAAACCAATACATCAGAGGTGGGGAGATAAGTCTGAATCCATAACCTTGCATACCCTAATCAAGAGGGTGGGAGATAGACATCAATACAAATCCTACAAATCAATGAAGATCTCAAGATGGCCACTTCTGCCTGCTACCTTGCCCCAACAGGTCACACAGGAAGCCTTCAAAAACCTGAATAAAGCGGACCTTCCTCCCGCATGATGTGCGAGAAACAAGTTGAGGGAACTAACAGAGGCCTGCGTGCCTCCAACACCACGCATAGGTGGTGGTACCGACCTGTGTATCAGGCTGGGATGCTTATGCAGAACTGGACCTGGCGGAGCAGGAGCCATTGGTTGAAACGGCAAGCAAGAGAACCTGAAGCCTCTCCACTCAGGCTAATTTGCCTTTGATAGGTCGAGCCCCCAACAAGGACTGCCATACATGCCTATTGGGTGGACCAAGGAGTCAAAGAGAAGAGACTTGGTCCGAGGATCTTGGAAATGAGAGTGAAACCACTGCGGCTTAAGTGTAGCGAGTGTGGCATATCCATGCTCAGTTGGATTTGCATCGCTGATCGCATCCTGAAGGTCGGGCCAGAGAAAAGAACCCCTAGATATGTATAGGATGCGACAACCAACCCATGCATCATGAACTGCTCTGTGTGCATGGCTGCTCGGGATTTGTTGGAAGATCATGACCTTGGTTTTACCAAAGTTGACATTCAACTCACGTGTCTTGTAGAAGATATGGAGTGCATCTAAATATTGCTTGAGGCCCTTTGCTGAGAATGAGAAAGAAAGAAAGTTTATTAAAGTCTTTGAAAGATTGATGGGTCTATGAGACTGTGAAAAATCCTGATACAAACAAGTTGTGTGGGTGGAGCTACTAAACGAGCATCCACTCCAATGCAGAATGCGAAATGATAAGTGCTGAGTGCTACATAGTCATATAAGAATGATGAACGTCTACACAACACTAACATCCTCATGATCAGAGCGTCAAGGGGGATGAGGTAGTGAGGGCATAAGTCAGAGATAGAGTGCTGGCGGCGGATGTGGTCCTGTGTCGTCTCCTGGTTGTAGCTCTCGTTTGACAAGGGCTACTGTGATCCTTGTTGGTGGAGCCCCAACTTTGAATAGGGAAGGAATATCCCCAAGTGTAATATGTGCATCCACCCTCTGTCTGAGCTGTTGTGTCGTTGGCTGTGTGTCATGACCATGACGGGGCCTCGTGGTATGGGAGTCCGCTTGGTCTGGTTGAAAGAAATCAGTGATCAAGCTCTGAAAAGAGTCTATCAAGGAGGTCTGCTCCTCTCTCTGTGATTGAAGTAGATGCTCGTGGTGTGTGACTGCATCGTGAATGAAGGCAGCTAAGCATTTCTTGTCTGGAAAGGAGAGAAAGCGGGGCAATATCCCAGAATTGTCTCTGAAGAGGCAATAGAAGCGTCCTTGAATCTCATAGTATACTGGGCATCTGAAAATGGAATGCTCCTTTGACTCAGTCTCCTTTGTGTCACATAATGTGCAGATGTGCCTCTCCCTGGGCAAACTCTCAGCCCTGTCACTGTCAATGCGAAGTCTATGTGAAGAGACCCAAAACTACCCAATAGAGATCCTCAGTGAGTGGCATAGGTGGATCTGCATATATCCTGGTGGGTTGGTAAAAGCCTCTGCTGTGATATGTAAACAATGATCCCTGTAGAAGCTGAGCTTCACTGGAAGCTCACTCGGTCCCAACTAGATCCTGAAAGTGTGTAGCTGCAAAAGATCCTCATGAATGACCTGGTTGATCTCATGAGATAGGAGAGGGGAAAAAGATGCATCAACGCTATATTGGAAGGGGAGGAGTCTATCTATGTGGAGTCCCAGTCGCTCAAACCATCTCTCTGTGCGTGCAAACCAGCATCTCTAATCACGTGCTGATAGTGCCATAGAGGAGGACAATGCTAGCTATGGTAATCTGCTGCATCCAGAAGTACAATCTCCGTACCCCCTAGCCGGATACAGGAAGGTGATAACCTGAATTGCTTATCAAGTTGTAGCTAAACTCAACCTGAATGATCTGGTGAGGAACTGAAGGCTTACTGCGAATCATCCGTGATAGCATAGGAACTTGTAGGCGCTCCACCCGAGCCTAGTCTATAATTGACAGATCCGGCTCCCAACTAGGGCTGCCGTACATCCCTACTGGGTGGACCAAGGAGTCAAAAAGCAAGCCCTTGGTTCGCGGGTGTCCTGGAAATGTGAATAAAAGCACTGCCTCTCTAGTCTGGCCAATGAAGCGTATCCTGTGCTCAATCGGGCCTGCATCGCCGGTCTCATAGTAAAGATAGGTCCATAGAAGAGAACCCCTAGGTATGTATATGATGAAACAATCTCAACCGGCGACCGGTCGAAAGTGAACTGCTTCCGATGCATAGTGGCTTGGGATGTTTGACCTTCAAATCATGGGAATTACAAAAGGTCTAGGTGTCTCTAGAGATAAGAGTACCACGTCATCTGCGTATAACAAGATCTGAATCAGAGTGCCAGCTGGAGAGCATCCCTCCCCCCCAGTTTTTGCATAACTGTCTCAAGCTCATCACTGTAGAGGCCAAATAGGGTTGTGATAAAGGACACCCTTCTTTGACCCCAATAGTACTCGTGATCTTGTCTATCCATCTAGACCCTATCCAAACTCTGCCAAAAACCCTCTCGTAAACTGCCATGACAACCCAAATCATCTTTGGTGTTCTGAAGAAGGTACAAATTTCTCTATTCTCTCAATTTTTGATCACAAGCCTTTGCTTGTTACGTGTGACTTTGGCTGAGGAAGCAGATCCTCCTCCTGGTTTAAGGCTAATGCCAGTCTGTTCTAGCTGGGAACGGTGCAATGCAAAATCAAGATCTTTGGAATGCACTGAGGAATCAGCTGGTGACTTTTGGATAAGAAATGTTTTTGAAACCCATAAAGTTTTAAAAAGGGGCTAGAAAACTCAAAGATAAGATTCGAAGCAAGAGGATGGATGCTGCCAAAGAGCGCCGAGATAACCTAGAGGCATAGGCAAGACAAGGAGATATTTAGGCTCAGGTTGAGCTACGGCTTGCCAAGAGTGAGCTAGTCAGGCTTGAGCATATCAAATATATTGCAACCAGATTGTATACCAGAAGATGGTGGGTAGGCAAATTAGATAGGCCCAAAGAGACATTCAAACTTATCCGCAGGAAAAGAGCAGTTGAGGAAATTCCTATGCTTGAAATTGGTGAAAACAAGTGGGCCCACTCGGATGCTGAAAATGAGTTTATTTGCAATCAATTTAGGAAACTATTGCAAGTACTATGCAGATTAATGATGATGTTGTGCGGGCTAGAAACAGGTGTCAGGCAGCCAAACAGAGAGTCACCAAACCACTGGGCTTGATTTGTAGAGTTGGGAGGCCCCTTTTACTTTGAAGGAACTCAAAGAAGCTGTTCATGTTATGAAGGATGTCAAGACCCCGAGGGATGACAATCTTCCAATTGAGTTCTATAAATCCTTTTGGGATTGGGTGGGTCCCAGACTCCTTGAGGTATGGCAGGAAAGCCTAGTAGTTAGCTCTCTTCCTGATCATGTAAATAGTGGCATAATCAAGCTTATTCCCAATGAGGGCAAGAAAGACTTCATTAAAAATTAGAGACCTCTCACCGTGCTTAACTGCAGTTATAATTGTTTTGCCAAAGCATTGGTCCTCAGGATTCAACACAAGATGGACAGGTGGATCCTCCAAGAATTGAAGGGGTTCATAAAGGGTAGACCTCTGCTTGAGGCTATTGTCAACATCTGGGGGGGCAGTGAATATGCGAGGGAATTCGGTCAGGATGTTTGTTTTATCAAGGTTGATTTTGATAAAGCCTATGACAGGCCGGACTGAGACTTCCTAATTCAATCCTTGAGAGACATGGGATTGGGTCCAACCTATATCTCACATGTCCAAATCTTACTCTCGAATACGTCAGCCAAGGTTTGCATCAATGGTGAGATGTCCTCACCTTTTCCCTTGAAAAGATCTATTAGACAAGGCTGTCCCATCACCCCCTTACTATTTGCTATAGCTGCGGATGCTCTGGGGTGGCTACTCACTGACAAAGCTCAAGCTGGTTCACTAAAGAGTATTGAAATGCCATTTGGAAAACAGCTTGTTATGCGGCAATTTGTGGATGACACTAATCTTACTCCTAAGAACTCCCCCCAAGATGTCCGTGAAGTTTTGGAGTATCTGGAAATTTTCTGGACAGCATCAGGATCTCAGATCAATCATAGCAAAACTGGGTACTGCACGCTCAGTGGAAAGCTGCAAGAGGACCTACATTACTTGGAATGTTAGTCGATCCTTAAAGGAATTGTTTTCAGATTGTTAGGCATTCCCATGGGTTTTGACGTCTCCATGAAGGACCGCTGGGAATGGGTCCTAAGCAGGTTCAGTTCTAAATTAGAGAAGTGGAGAGGCTTCTAGGCCAACCTTGTAGGAAGACGAATGGTGCTCAACCATTTCCTGTATCCGATCACTATTTTCCAGCTCTCACGTTGGCACGCGAATCAAGCTGGGCTTGATAAGCTTATCTCAAAATGCAGGTCCTTCCTTTGGGGACGATCAAACAGGATTGCAAAAGTCAGATGGAGCTTCTGCACCTGACCGAAGAGTGAAGGAGGTCTTGGGGTTGTGGACATCAAACAGTCTGCAGCTAAACTTGCCTTAACCTGGATAATAAAAGCCCTTTTAAATACAGAACTTGACTGGGCTATGCCCTTATCCAGGAATTTTAAACACGTCAGGTGAGTGAGAGCCAAGGGATGGAAGAGGTACCCAATCTTATCTGCAGTCTTTAGCCCTGAACCTTGCTCGACAAAAGGAAGTCCCTTGTGGAAATCCCTATGGGATGCTCTTGAATCAATCAAAACCCAATTAAGTTCTCTGGGAAAGACTCTTTTATGTGACTTGACTCCATTTGGTCCTCATCAATTCACAGAAATGCTGTTTTAGACAATGAGGACTTCATCAATGCTTGTCATCTTTCTAAAAAGGGTCTGCAGATGTGGGGGCAGTGGTGGCTCAGTGAACACTTCAGATGGAAGAATTTGCTTGAAATCAGGAGGGAATTCAAACTTACAAATCAGGAAGCTCATTTAGTCACTGGCAAGAATTGCCCTATGGGATGGGGATATTCAGTGGAGGGGGGGGTCAGTGTTAATTTACTCCTTAGAGTTTAGCTGGATCCTCACGCCTCGTCTTTTATTTGTTTCTACTCCTTTTGAGGACGAAGGAGACATGATCCCTGTCCTCAATGCTATGTGGAATGCTCTTGACTCCCCTTAGTGCTAGAGGAGGCGATTCTCCTTGATTTGGACAAATACAATACCTGAGAAGATGTCTACACAAAGCGGTTTGGACCAATTTGAGGGGCTGAGGCTTGGAAAAGGGGATGGTAAATATAAGCGTTGCACAAGAAGATATTTTCCATCTCTTCGTGTTTTGCCTATCTGCCAAAAGGGTCTAGAGAATCAACTAGGAGCCAGTGAACTGGAAAGCCATACTCTTTGGAGATGCAGCATCAGTTAAACACTCTCACGGGGCACTTGTTCGAGCACATGCCTTATGGTTTGTTTGGATTCCCAGAAACGATTTTCAATTCAGTCAGAATGTTACTAACGCAGATCATCTGTTTGCTGACTGGTTAGTAGGCATCTCAGATCTACGATCGTGATTTAGATCTTTTCTTGTCAGGGATTCGTGAACATGAGCAGGAACATCTCCGAATATTTAGTGAAGAGTGCCAATTCAAAGGGAACATCTTCTACAAATCAGATTCAGATTCCGAATGATGATGTTTTCTGTTTGCTACCTGGTTATCGGTTATGATCTTGAAACGTCTTACTGAAAATGTAAACTTGGCTCTAAAAATGTATATTTTTTGAATAATATATAATACAAATCCTTTTTTGACCAAGTGATCTCTTGGTCATAACCCAAGTCCTGTAGACGCCTGATGAGGCGGGCTCTTGGAACTGTATCAAAGGCTTCGCAAAAATCCACAATGTAGCGAAAAACCCTCTGTTTCTATGCCCTCGCCTCCTCAATGATACACGTAAGTGTGAGGATGTGATCCATGGTCCCATGATCACATCGGAATCTAGGTTGTCCATCTGCTCTAAGTCCTTGCATCTTTGCGAATCGACTGACCTCATAATCAAGCACTGCTGCATAAATCTTCGACATGACATGTTTGATCATAATGGTCCTATAGTTCTCTGGGCTCATGGAATCCCCTGCCTTTGTGATGGGTGAAATAGTGTTAACAGTCCAGGTGCGTGGGAACCCCAGACAAACAGCTTGATTAAAGAGCTTTGCTAAGATAGAGGCTAGGAGATAAATCCCATATGCAATGAATTCAGTGCATAGGTCCTCATGATCTTTCGGTCGGCCATTATGAAGTTTCATCACGGCATCCTTCACACCCCCCTAGTGAAGAGTGTGAAATATGTGGGGCAGGGTATGTGTGAGAGGTCAGGAGTTGGCTGATTTGGGATATCATAAAGCTTGGGATTCATAATATGCCAAACTTGAGTGTCAGTGAGTGGTGAAGGGGACCGCCCCTCTAGAAATCGCCGCAAAAAATCGTTAGAGTAAGACCACATCGTCTACGTATAGGGGGATCTACATCCCCCTTGTGTCTTGATGAAAGTCTCAAGCTCATCTATGTAGAGGCCAAACAAGGTTGGCAATAACATGCACCCTGCTTGACCCCGATGGTGCTCATGGCCTTCTTTGTTCACCGTGTTCCCATTCGAACCTTGCTGTAGACCCTCTCGTAGAGTGCCATGATTGCCCAAATGATCTTTGGCCTTACCCAAGCTCCTGCAAATGTCTAATGAGGTGAGCTCTTGGTAGTGTGGAAATCCACAAAGCAGCAATAAACCATCTATCTTTGTGCTCTGCCTCCTCAATGACACCTTTGAGAGTGAGTATGTGATCTAGAGTCTCATGATCAGCCCCAAAGCCTACTTACCCCCCTTGGCCTTGAGTACTTGGATTTCTGCAAACCTGTGTCGAGCATTGATGCATAGATCTTGGACATGACATGTTTGATCAAAATGGTCTTGTAGTTTTTTGGGCTCATGGGATCCCTTGCCTTGTAAATGGGAGTGATGATGTTAAGGGTTGAGGTGTGAGGAAAACCGGTGCAAACCACTTCATTAAAAAGCTTTGCCAAAAGCCATAATATTTATTCCATATGCAATAATGAATTCAGTATGTAGTCCCTCATGATCTTTCGATCGGCCGTCAAAGGTGCGTGTTTGACACCACCGGTTGTGAACAGTGTTTTCAGGAAGTAGGACATGGTAAGTGCGAGAGGTCATGTGATGTCCGGTGAGGGATTTCATATAGCGTGTGTGTGTGTAAGAGTGCCATAGTGTGGTGTTCGTGAGAGAAGAAGGGGATCGTCACTTGGGAAACTTCCACCAGAAGTCCTTAGAATTGTTACAAGACAAAATGGTTATTAACTCCTCCTTGTGGCAAACTAAAGCCTGCTTCTTCTGGTAGACCAGACGATATTGCTCTCGTATTGTGTCTGCCTCACTTGGAAGGTGAGGCAGAGAAGGAAAAGAGGGGGGGGGGGGGGGGGGGGGGCATTTAAGCGAGAAGCTTAGTGTCACCCTAGCTTGAATAGGGTGTGGCGAGGATGAAGAGTAGGGTGTGGAGCTAGGGTGCAACGAGGATGATTTGGGTTCTTTGAACCACCACATTCATATGTCAATGTTGAAAGAAGGCAAATTTCTCTTTCATAGTGCTTTTGAGTCTAGCATCTAGAGCCACTAGGCCTTTCCCAATTATGATACCATTTCCATCTTAACAAGTGTTGAGAATGTGCATAGCAAAAGATAGGGTAGTAGAGCCTAGAGGAATGATGGGACAATGAAGTGACGATGGAAACATGCTCTTCTAGTACCAGCCTGTCTAAGAGACTGGAGAGTGCACTCCACTAACTCTTCAGAAGTCTTTGCTAAACCTGCCCATGCCTGGGAAGGAAAACTTGCTAAATGGTAGTGGTTAATGTCAATACAATGTGAGCCTCTTTATCTACACATAGCAACATCTTGGTTGTAGAGGATGTGACCCTTGTCATCTACACGTGGGAACTTACAAGGAACCTGGTGTATTGGGATTGAAATGTCGCTTGAGCAGAGATACGTGGGACAGATTATGAACTCAGGAAGGAGCTGGCAGCTCCAACTGATATGCAAGGTTCCCATCTTTCTATATGATAGTTTAGGGGCCATAATATCCATAGGCTAGCATATTGTCAGTGCTTCCTTTCAAGGAGCAAGGAGACATATATTTCCTCTCATGCAACTGTTATCACAGTAAATCTTTCCGGCTAGCTGCAAAGATGTAGCTCATAGGTTCACAAATGCCAAATGTATCATTTTTCTCCTGGTTGAATGTGTAATCTAGGTTTGCTGCACTGATGAGCCTCCATTCTCTCTGTCACTCTTTACTTGATTATTTTCAATTAGCGGGTATGCAGACTACATGCTATATGCTAAGGCCTCTTATAACTTGGATAAATACAATGCTTATAACATGAGGCTGTGTAAGATCCCGTAGAATAGAATAGATGCTTCTTGCAAGAGGTGTGAGAGCACAATGAAAGAAAGATGGTAGATCTCTTTTATGATTGTGAGAGAGAGGACTCTCTCTTATAGAAAAGAGGAGAAGGTAATACCTTCCCTACACAGTGGCTACATCAATGGGAATCAATCCCTACATCAGTGGGATTGCCTTTGTCTTACATCATCACTTAGGTCACACACTAGACACATCATAGCACTTGATGTGCCTTTACAACACACACAAACACACATGTGACTCCCCTAGATGCACACATGCACCATAGAGCAAGCCCTTGATCATACTTACCGCAACAAACCCCCCTCAAGGGGGATTTGTTGTGAGAGAGAGGACTCTCTCTTATAGAAAAGGGGAGAAGGTAATACCTTCCCTACATAGTGGCAATCAGTCCCTACATCAGTGGGAATCAATCCCTACATCTGTGGGATTGCCTTTGTCTTACATCATCACTTAGGTCACACACTAGACACATCATAGCACTTGATGTGCCTTTACAACACACACAAACACACATGTGACTCCCCTAGATGCACACATGCACCATAGAGCAAGCCCTTGATCATACTTACCCCAACAAACCCCCCTCAAGGGATTGCCTCTTGCAGTGTCAAGGATTCATCTAGTCTTATAGTTTCTCATGCCATCTCATGGTGGTCAAGGATTAATCTATGGCTAGGATCTCATGCTAGCAAGGGTTCCCAAGGGTGTGAGTTTCAGAGAAATGGGATAGTCAAAACACATATCACATGGTCTACATCATATGGTGACCAGAGGTGATTTACATATTCTTTTTGGAGTACTACTCCAAGCAGAGAACCTCAAAATTTGACCAAGTGATGATAAACAAAAAAACAAAGTGCCTAAAAAGCATAGTCTTCATCATGTGGAGACTCATCAAATGAAAGTAGATTGGCAGTTTCTGACTTTGTAGTTTCTTCCTTTTTGGCTTTACAATACTTTTCATGGTGATTGTTTTTGCCACAATGTTTGCATGGATTATTTTGAAGCAATCTTTTGAGAGGTGATTAGTCTTCCCACAATGTTTGCAAGGTGAAAACTTGCCCCTTTGAATTTTTATGGCATAGGCTGTGCCATTGCCTCTCTGGTAGGCTGTGTCATTGCCTCTCCGGAGCTCCATGTGCCTTTCTTCTTCTTGAAGAGCAGTAATAAGACCTTCAAGAGTAGGATTAGGAAGATTTTTCAGAGTGGTAACAACATGATTATAATCTTCAAGCATACTTTTGAGCAATACTGCCATTGCATCATCTGTAGTGATTGGAGAGTTGATAGAAGCAAGTTGAGTCATGAGACTCCGCATATAATTGACATGGGCAGCCAAAGGAGTGCCACTAGCCATCTTCAATTCAAAGAAAGCAATCTTAAGTGACAATTTTGAGATGTGAGAGCTAGCACAAAAAATAATGTCAACCTTCTGCCAAGCTTCAGAAGGAGACTCTAAATCAGAAATGTGATGAATATAGTCATCTCCTAAGCCAAGAGCAATGATGCCATAGGCTTTCTCCTCTCTAGCTGCCGGATGTGTCGGAGCTGAGGATTCTCTAGCATTAGAGGCTGTTGAAGAAGTAGTTGAAGCAGGTTTGACAAGCCCCCAGAGGTTTTCCCTCATCAATGCAAACTTAATCTTCATCTACCATGTGTGAAAGCCTTTACCATTGAACTTATCCATATTCAAGATGATAGCCATGAGAGGGTCTAACCCAAAATGGGCAGTTTCTACTCTCTTACAAGGCTAGAAAGAGTTGAAGAGCTTCAAAATACAAGCATTTAGAGTAGCCTGTAACCGAATTCCATACTACAAAACATAATGGAAATGATGTTTTCACTTGCATGCTTCATAGAGGTGGCTAAATGAAAGCATTCCAAGCAAATCCAGGTGTAGCAACTT
The DNA here is from genome assembly GCF_047967505.1 of Dipteris shenzhenensis. Classification (NCBI taxonomy): domain Eukaryota; kingdom Viridiplantae; phylum Streptophyta; class Polypodiopsida; order Gleicheniales; family Dipteridaceae; genus Dipteris; species Dipteris shenzhenensis. The sequence goes on along the minus strand of NC_141616.1, from coordinate 52,620,752 downwards.
AAAGCAAAGCTGTAGCCATGGTTGTACTGAAGCTATTCAACACTTTAAAACATCAGAAATGCTAAAGTTGCATCTAATGTAGCATCAAACTCAACATTGTCAAAACTGTCCAAAACAGAGACCTGAACTTGGAGGGCTTGTATCTCACTCTTTAAAGCAAAGAAAAGAGGGCTTTCTAGGTAGAAACAAAGCTGGTATACCAGAGAAGAGCCACTGAGGAGGAGAGGCGAAATGCCGCGTCACGTCGCCATAGCCAGTAGCTTGAAAGTCGACTGGTTTTTTTGCTGTTTCTCCCTCCTTGGTGGACCATTTCCCTTCAAATCTGGACAGGAGCTAGCTCATACTGTTGTGCAAGCTTGGCTCAGAGGAATTTTGGAATGGTTGCTCCAGCAAGTCGCATTGCAAGAAAAGGCGTCAGAGAGTGTGAGTGTTGGCGTTTCACATACAGTCGAAATTTCACCAAAAGCTTGCAGGTGGAAGTTCGCCCATACAAGAGGAGTTTGCAGCTCAAAGGGTTTGGGCAATGGTCGTTTGTAGGCAGAGAACAGAGCTCTTAAAGATTTTGGGAAGGAGGAAAATGGAGAAGATGAAGAAACTTGTAGTTTATGATAGAGATAGCATCTAATGCTAGGCTAGGCTAGATCTAGAACCTAAAGCTCTGATACCAATTGTAGGATCCCGTAGGATAGAATAGATGCATCTTGCAAGAGGTGTGAGAGCACAATGAAAGAAAGATGGTAGATCTCTTTTATGATTGTGAGAGAGAGGACTGTCTCTTATAGAAAAGGGAAGAAGGTAATACCTTCCCTGCCATTCCATTTAAGATGGGAGAGTATGTGCTTCCAATCAGCAAATAAACAAGAAACAAAAGAACATCTCTTTACTTAACCGTCAATGTGACCTAAAAGAATGTCCCATTCATGCATTTTAGGCATGTGCAAAGGTGATCCACCAAAAGCAGCCTAAGTGCTTTCCGACAAAAGTGTGACCTCCAAAAAAGCTCCATGATAGTGTACATAAGACAGGATATGTCTTGCTTGGCAAACATCGTCAAAGGCAAATAAAACTGGATATAGGCACCTAGAATCGATTGAACTTTGTGGTAGCGGACGTGCAAAGGCCATGTTGCCAGTTTCCAATATTTCAATTTCTGGTTTAGTATGTCAAATAGCCAGTCCATTTGTTGATGGCAAGTAACTGTCCACCCAAGGGTAACTAAGATGGCGTACCGGCTGGTTAGGTAAAACTATGTTCCCTGGCCATAATAAAAGATCCAAGCCTTCTCATGGAGAGGCAGAAGTTTAGATTTCTGAAAATTGACAAGCAGCCCAGCAGCCAGACCATATAGCGATAAAACACACATGAGGCATGAAAGCTCCCTTTCAGTATTCGGGGGCAAGAAAAAGGAATCATTAGCACAAGCCTATGCAATCGAGGGTCTGCTGCCATGTATTTCTAGACCATGCAAGGCACCTGCATCTACCAAATGATCCTTGTATTGTAGCATGGGATGAGTAGCTATGGCATAGAACAACGCATTGAGAGGAGATCCTTGTCGTACCGAACAAAAAAGGGTCTAGTGATCTGTAATATCACTTGCTAGAATGCTAGCAGCTTGATTTTCTTGACATAACTAATTAAAATAAGATGCTGCCTTTTTCCTCAGATCCTAAAACCTGCATGGTTTGTGAGATAAAATCCCATTGTTTTGTGTCAAAGGATTTATCAAATTTTGCCTGTAATAACAGGAGAACATCTTGCGCAGTGTATATTGTATATTCTATCTCCACATAGGCATTGGCAATATCGTCAGTAGTATGTCTGCGGGGAATAAAACATACTGAGCAGGATGCAACCCATTATGCAGAAAGGCTTTGATCTGAGCCACTATCATTTTAGCAACCAGCTTATAGATGATAGGCATAAGTGTAATGGGCTTCTTATCTGTAAAAGACTCACATAAATGCTTTTTGGACAATAATTTCACCAAGCCCCTTTTCAACTTGTTGGCATCTGTTGAGTGTCCCATGCATGATTGATCATATATAATAATGCAGGTGAAATGGCATCCCAATATTGTAGATAGAATTCCACCGTTAGATCATCCTGTCCTGGAATTTTCGTTTCCCACATGCATCTTTCAGCTCTCTTTCCATGAAGGGCAATTCAAGTTGCATAGCCTGTTGTGGAGTAGCATTGGACTGGCATATTGAAAGGAGTTCATGCCAAGTGTTGACATCACATCGTGTGAAGGAGAATCAACTTGCCCAAAATGTTGAGCAAAGTGAGAAACTCAAGCCTCAACAAGATGATCTTTGGAACTGATCAAGAACCATCTGAATTTTTGACCTGGCAAATGTTGCCACATTGCCTCTTAGAATGCAAGTTTTTTGAGGACCAGCCTTTGTCAATGAAAGCCCTCTCCCTAGACCTGGTTTCCCATTTCTGAACCTTCCTTTGGTCATTGCATCGGAGAAAATGCATAGCCTGACATAGGTACGCAGCCTCATGATGAGTTAATTCTTGAAAATGACTAATTTCTATCGATTCTTGATAGGTACTTTTAGATTTAGCAACATCCTCTCTGAGAGCACGCATAAAATTATTGCCGGAATCACAAAATTACATGCTGCATGCGGAAGACAAAATCTGTCCATGCATAATCAGCATCAATGTGATAATGTGTCCAAAGAGGTAAAAACACAACCGCAGCCACAAAGGAGCATGATCTGAATGCAGGAGAGCATAATCAGCCCACATGTTTGCAGGTGAAGGCACCATATTGTTGTGCATTAAACAGATACCGGTGATCTAAGTGGGCTTGATAAGAAGACTGTGCACTATGCTGAAAAGTAGAACTAGGAAGCAAGGGCTGAGTCTCTTTCCAGAGTTCAACAAGACCAAATTGAGAGAGTAATTGTGTCCATTGCATTCTCCCAGAGGCAAGCATATATGTATGAGACGATGTGTTGTCTCCTAGCTGAGGCGCATTATTAAAATCCCCACGGAGAAAGGCATTTTGCCTCCAATGATAATTTAGCATGTCCCGCCAGATCAAAGCTCTGCAATGAGTGGTTGGGGGGCATTCACCGAGGCAAATCCAAAAATTTATCCTTTGCACAACGCATTGCACAATTATCTAACGACCAGCCCGTTCATTAAATGCCATGATTGGCTGAAGGTCATGTTTCACAAAAAGCACTACTCCATCATAGAAAATGTCATATCCCGAAAAGTGACCTGTCTGGCTTGCATAACCCATGCTCCTGCAAAGCCAATATATGAGGCTGCTATCTATTTATATAAGTCCATATAATCTTCCATTTGTGCAAATCACACAATCCCTGTACATTATGTGTCAAACATTGTAGTTTGGTAGCATATTTACAAAACAAAGCACCCTAAATAGTGGTCAGGACTGCATGTCCACCTTAGGATCCAAAGCATGATCTTTAGAGCCAGGCCATAAGAGGACCACTTCATCTTCTGGAATAGAGTACGTCTACTAGGTGGAAGTGGCCCTCCTAGCTGAGACAAATTTCCTTGGAGATTGCCAGCCATCATGTGAGGAATTTTCCCTTGCTTTTGCTTGAGTTGTAGGAGGCATTTGAGGCAGGAGTAACCTTAGCCTTGCCTTTATCCTGGACAATTGGATAGGCTTAGTGGATTTATTTTTAATCCCTGAAGTCCCAGGAACATCCTTGCTTTGTACAGGAGCAGGCATAGCTTTAGGGGGCATCTTATGCAATGCCAGGGAACATTGGGAAGCCATGTGACCAAACTTCCTGCATTCAAAACAAGCGCCTTCAAAAAGACCTCATTTAAGCTTGTAGAATGCACTACCCATTGCAACATTGTTCACAGTAACAGTGTATGATTCCGGTGTGGAGACATCCGTGTCCCACATGATGCAAATTCTATTTGAGTTCCCATTTGGCAATAATTTTGTCAGACATTGTGGAAATCAACTCATACGGGGCAGCGATGGCGGATCAAAAATGGAAGTATTGGGGGGAGAGACAAAGCAGTACATGCACCATCTGCTGCCCATAAAAGAGGGGAGAGTACCCCAGAAGCATTTGCTTACCCCCCCCCCCCCCCCCCCCCCCCCGAGCTGCATAATGTGTGTAACCCAGTTTCCCACAAATGCAGCAATTGGGATATGGCCAGGGAAAAGGATAATCACTGATATTTATGATATTTATAATGCCTTGGTTTCTCGGCCGAGGTTGCCGAGGGAAAAGGATGGACTTTATCATCAACCTCGGCAATGATGCCAACCGTAGGAGCCGGCTCCTGTCAATCCTTTCAAGTGTCTTCAAACCCTTCATACATCACTTCAGACACTTGCTGGGCTCATGCAATACTTTAGGAGGGTCATCCTGACCCTGCGTTTTCTTTTGTTCGGAGCTCCTTTCTTTGTTGAAGGTTTTGTCATACTGATAAGAAGCCATCTTCACTCAGCAAGATATGTCTCTGACAACAGCTTTTTAAGTCTCACCCAAGGATGAACAGCTAGGCCGAGAAAGGCCTATAAAAGAGGCTGTTTGAGAGGTATAAAACGAGAGGAGACAGCTTGTAAACCGGCTGAGTGTAAACACGGAGAAAGCTGGCAGAAAAGTGTTAAAAGAAAAGCAGAAATTCACAGCAAAGACAAGTTTGAAAAGAAGGTAAAGGATGGAAAACCAGAGTGACAGAAAGAGGCTTATGCACAGTCAGAATTAAAGGGAAAACTGGCGAGGAAAGGGAAACTTATGCACAGTCAAAATAAAGAGAGGTGAAATGGTGATGAAGAACCATGAAAATAAGGACTATTTGCAGGCGAAATGAACGGTAGCAGACTGAGTAAAAGGGGCGGATGGATTCAAGAGAGAAATGCTCACATTACTCATGCACACAACCCAACCCATACACCCCGAGGGCAGCGACTACAATCAGGCATGGAGCAGTGGTGAAAAGAGGGCGGAAATGAGCCGCGAACAGAAGGATAGCCAGAAACTCAACGCACAGCAGCAACCCAAGCTTCGACAAGGCTGCACACAGCCTCCTGCAGGTCACCAAAAGAGGCACAACCTGAGCAGTGAGCTCTGTGGAAAGTGCAGTAGGCCAAGGACCTAGCTGGAGGGTTGGCAAACCCCCAAACAGGGGCTGGGAACGTAGCTGTATGCAGGGAGGGTTGGCTGGGGGCTCCTCAGCTCTCTCTCTCTCTCTCTCTCTCTCTCTTTGACTGATGTCAACTCACACACTTTTTTTTTTTTTTTTTTTGGGGAATATCCACTGCAGTATATTTATATGCTCATAAATTTACATGATGGGAGGTCTCCAAAATGGAGAGTATCCCAAAGATCAGAAACATAAAAAGAAAAGCTCTATGCAAGAAGCATCCATATCACCCTCATGGCAGGCATAATATAAGGATTGCCGCAATGAGGCTCGGAAAGATTCATATGACTTGTGAATCTGCCGACCCAAGTATGCCAAATTATGCTCACTCCAGATTGTCCAAAGAGCCCAATATCTCACCCAAGAGAGAAATAGTGAGTATTGAGATCCCAAATCTGTGACTCGAGAAACGGAGCCGAAGACAATCTGAAATTCTCCCGAGGAGGATCCTAGAACACGGGCAGTGCCAAAGCAAATGAAGAACAATCTTTGAAGGAGCCTGACATCTTAAACATGTGGATGGTGCAATGCGACGTTCAACAAGTGTGACCCCCACTGACAATGTGCTTGTCATACATCTCCAAAGAAAAAGTCTTTGTTTCAATGGCATTTTACACTTCCATAACGAGATTCTTCCGCCACCCTGAGAGGGGCTTCCTTATATGCCACAGAGAATTAGCATATTGCTGAATCCATGGAGCAGGCTGAAGAAGCCTGTAGGCTTTGATGGAGGTTAAGGCAGGAAGAGGAACAGGATGAGTGCATGTAGCAGAGGGTTGCAATTGCCAATCTGTAAGCTTGTTTGTGTCAGCCACAGGAGGAACAGGTAGAAAAGGATGTAATAAATCAGCAATTTTCTTCCATATAGACCTATGATGCATTGCCAATGCATAGGAAGCAGTGGCTTGAGGAAAAGATAAGACATAGCCCTGATCATCTACCACATCACCCAATTTCATGAGATTGTATGCCCGAACAGGTTCTTGTAAAGCGAGTGGAATGTCAAAGATGGCACTCCAATGAATACTTTCTTTCCTCATCGAGTTTGTTCCCAAGCAATTATCAGGAGCCCATTTGACCTTAGAAAGTACTTGTTTCCAGTCAAGTATCAGAGCAGTAGAGAAAGGACAGCCATGTATCTTCCCTACAAATCTTCCAATGACAACCTCCCAATGATCAGTAATCCAATGACCATAAGCACAAGTCCTCGTGTTGACACACATGGATGCTAGCATACAAGTCTATGGCTGTTGTTGGCGAAAAAAAGTATGCAGCATAGTCGCCTTTCTTGCAAGTACATGATATCTTATATTGAGGACATTAAGTCCACCATGCATCCTAGGAGAGCACACCATTTCCATCTTCATCAGTCTCAATGCTTTCACATCAGTTTTTGTCCTCCATAACATCTCCATGGCTTGAGACATAAAGGCTGAAATATCCCTAGAGGACCAATGCAGCAAAGGCAAATAGAACTGGACATAGGACATTACAATGGACTGTACTATTTTGAGCCTGACATGAAGAGGCCAAGTAGAAATCTTCCAGTATTCCAGTTTATGTAGAAGTCTTTGGAAGATCCATTTTAGCTGCTGCTTCCTGGTGATATGCCATCCTATGGGATATCCCAAATGCCTGACTACATCTTTGGAATGCACCACCTGATTTAGCCAAAGAATAGAATGCCAGTCACATTGTTTCAGGGGAAGTAATTTAGATTTTGTTAAAATTGACATGCAATCCCGCTGCCAAACCATATAATGAAAGAGTGGTCATAAGCATGTGAACTTCCTGGGGAGAATTCTGTGGCATAAAGAAGGAATCATCAGCATATGCTTGCGCCAAAAAAGATGCAGCCCCAGGGATTTTAAGACCAGTCATCTTTCCTGTGTTTGTAAGATGATCAAGATACATTAAAAGGGGATGGGTCGCAATGGCATAGAAGAGAGCACGAAGAGGGCAGCCCTGTCGAACTGATCGACCCAATGTCCATGACCGAGAGAGATGACCCCCAAGAATGCACTGAGAAGTAGAGCCAGAATAAAGCCAGTAAACTGCATTTGCTATCTTGGGACCAAAGCCCAACTTTGTCATGATTTGAGAGATAAAATCCCATTGAACAGTGTCAAATGCCTTAGCAATATCCACCTGCAATATAAGCACATCTTGATGCGAATACTTAGCATATTCAATTGCAGTCAAGGCATTGGATATATTGTCATGGATTTGTCTTCGCGGCACAAACCCATACTAATGAGGATGAAGTCCCGCATCCAGTATCCTATGAAGCCTATGCCCAATCATTTTGGCAATGAGTTTGTAAACTACAGGCATCAAAGTAATAGGCCTCCAATTTGACATATGGTCACACAGATGTTTTTTGGGCACAAGTTTGACTATGCCATGCTTCCAAGAGTGCGGCAACTTAAGTGCTTTACATACAATGTACAGAGCCTCTGCAATGTCTCAAAGTGGAGGCTTTTATGGAATTATGTACATAAAATGCAGCCAGATATTGTTTGTTTGCAAGAGCATAATCAACACTCCATGGTTGGTCATCATGGTTATTTTGGCGGTTATGATATATATTATGCTGGTACCACTAGCTACTCAAGTGTATGCATACTGGTTAGACATGAGCTGGAGCCTCAGTTAGCCTTCAATGACAGCAGTGGCAGATGGATGGTCATACAATGTAATGTCAATGGTGATATTTTTGAGTTTGCATCAGTCTATGCTTCCCAGACCTTTGCCATGAGGGCTTCATTATGGGATTCTTTATGCAGATATCCATGGAGATCCAATGCATTCATATGTGGAGATTTTAATAATTCCCCTCTGCCAAGAGATAACACCACTTCAAGATCTCATATGCTATCATTGGAAAGGCAGAAATGGGATAGCATGCTTCTTTTTTTGCAGGCTGAAGATTTATGGCTGCTTCTCCAAGGGTCAGTGCCTGGATATACTTTTCACCATAATGCACTTACTACATACTGGGCAAGGCTTGACAGATGGTATTTGTTTTACCCACAACAATTTGCAGATTTTAGCCCTCATCTCCTTATAGATTTCTCATTGGGCTTGTCAGATCATGCCCCATTGTGGATGAATTTGCAGCTTGGCATGCCTCTGGATGATTTGCCACCCCTTTCTAGTAGATTATTGCATGTTAATCAGGCTTATTTCCGACATCACTATTTCCAGCAAATGATCAGACTTGCAATTCATCCCTTGCCTTTGCATGCCTAGGAGGACATGAGTTATGCTTGGGACAGTTTTGTCTCTCGTATGCAGAATGTCATTAGGGAGTATGACAACTGGCATATGACTGAATGGAGGAATGAGGTTAAATGGGCAAAAAGGACAGCACAACAATTGACTGAATTTTCTCAGTTAAGGCCTCTCTCTGATTCAGAAAACGATTCCCTTTCACATGCTCAGATTAAATTGACTGTTAATGATCAGAGGAAATTGCACAAATGGCAGATTAGGGCAAGAATGAAGCCCCTCATGGATAAGGGCGGCTCATCAAAAGCCTTTTTCCAGGGCTTGCATGCTACTCGAAAGAAACACTCATGTCTAAGGGTAAGGAAGCTAGATGGCTCTTGGACGCACTCTTTCTCTGATCTCCAAGATGAATGCCAAAATTATTTCCAAAAATTGTTCTCCGCTCCTGGTTCCCCATCAAATCAAATGACTGATGCTAGGACTGAATTTCTCCAATATGTTTCTGGAATAGTGGAAATGGATGATGCTTTTACCTTGGAAAGACCTTTTACTGACACAGAACTTGATAACGCATTGTTCCACCTCAGCAAATACAAGTCCCCTAGCTGGGATGGCCTTACGGTGGAATTTTATATTTCTTTTTGGGATGATTTAAAAGATGTCAACTCACACACACACACACACACACACACTTAATCACACACACTTTGAGAATCCTGGCTGTGTGACATCTTCAATTTAACATGAGCTTGAGAAATAAAGGTACGTTTGAAAAGCCCACTCATCCCTTGTTTTGGAAAATGAGGGAGGAATGATAAGGAAAAACTTGAAGGAAGGAGAAAAGGAAGCAAGGGGGATTCAAAGAAAAAGAGATTTAGAAACATTTGTGAGTCGTTATTGATACGACCAGTACATGCACAATGCTTGGAGCACCTTGATTTTCTGCAAAAAGAGACGTTGGAGGAGAAGATAGTGGTCTGTATGGGGTCATCACCTCAAAAGGAGTACAAAAAAATGAAGAAAAGCCTCTTAGAGACCTCAAAAGGAGAAATGAAGATAGACACAACTGAAGCATTTTCAAGCCCTAGGGGAGTGAGGGACAAGAAACTTTGCATTCGCATTTCTTTAAATTCTTTTATCAGGTCAGGCATTAAACCTGACAGCCTAGTAAGTAAAGAGGAATGCGGGAGCTACTTAAACAAGCTCAAATCGGTCAACACGAAACCTTTGGTGTTCCATGAAGTCAAGCCATCTGCCAAACTCCTCCCCTCTCCAAGAATCAGCCATGAGAAGTTGTTTAATGGGAGAGAACATGAATATGCTTTGGGCTTGCAAGTATAAAACCTAGATCTTAGGCATTTCACCTTCTCTAGTATTTGGCTGCCAGTGAATGCAATGGTGCTTTGCAGTTTACTTCAAATAAAAAATGGCCCTCTTGGATCCGGGTGAGCCCGAGTCTAGGTGAGCTCAGGATGTTGGCAATGGGAACATGTGTGTGAGCATGGGTCCCTTCTGCATGTCAGATTATGGGTGCGTGAGTTGTGTATGAATGCTTTTTGTTAGTGTTTGGAATGAGTGCGTGTATTATACCTGCATGTTTTTGTTAGTGTTTGAACTGGGTGCATGTCATGGGTGCATGAGTCATGTATGAATGCTTGTTGTCAATGTTTGGACTGGGTGCGTGTATTCTACCTGCATGTTCTTTGCTGAGGATGAGCATGGAACTAGCTTCCACCGTGTATATATGCATGGGAATGCAATGAAAGGCTGACATGGAAAGGATTAAGAGGACTCAAGATCAAACTGGGACACTCTAGGATGCTTCAAACAGAATCTGGCCCCTTGAGGTTGTTCAAGATAAGCGAAGCGCTTATGAACATAGGCATTTAATCTTGAACGGAAATGTCAAGATCTTGTGCGTGTTTGATTCTGTTGCATGCATCATTCGCCTTTGTTGCGGTGGTTGATGTCGTGTTGTTGGTTTGCTATGTTTTCCTTTGTTGCGTTCAGTTTTTTGTGCATGCTGCCTTTGTGTTTGGGTTTTCCAGGCTTTTGTATCTGCTCGGGTCCCTGCTGTATATTGGATTGTGAGTACATGAGCTGTGTTATTGGAGGTGGTCACGAAAATAGCTCCCTCTTCATTGGTAGAAAACAATGCAAACAGCTGAGGCTAGATCATGATAACCAGATCTTTGCTATTACAAAAATAGAGAGATTGGAATATGACTGGGTCAGCTAGACTGCTGTTATGCCGATTTTAACGATTTAAGCTTCTACATAAGGTACTAGCATTGTTTCCAGCTATTTATTGGCAGTAAATTTATTCTTTAAGACCACATGATGCACTACTTGAATAAACAGTGTATACGTGGCTATGATGAGATGCATTAAGCTGTGAAAATGGACTTTTGAACGCTGAATCATGCATGTTAAAAATGCATTGTCCCAAGAAGTATGCATAGGATTACAAATTTGAAAGACCCTCAAATTGTAACCATAACTTACTATGGATGCAGCTCATTGAGGGAAGAAATTGGGTTGTAACTTTACTGTAATTATGATATGGTACTTTTACTAATGGATCTACATGCTTTGAAGGCTTCCACATGGCATGAGGAGTTGATGGAACTGGGATATGATGATCCCTTACAAGCGTCATCCATATGGCATATCAGGTTGTGATGACAATGTTTGGAAAAAGGATCCAATGTCCATGGGTTCATCATTGCCTTGGATTTACAAGAATTGTAGAATACCATGATACAAATAAGCTGCTGATTGGATAGATGAAGGGCATCGAGAGAAGGGCACCCCCTTCTTTCGTTACACGGTCAGCAATGCCAGGAAATTCCAGCTCAGCTGTAGGGGTCGGAGGCCTACGAGAGCTCCTCATTGGGAGAACTTTCAGATTTCTGCTGACTTGCATAAAATTTTTTGGCAGAGGCTCTAGAAATCCCACTGGAATAGAAAAATCACTCTCTTCTTTTTGCTTTCTATTCATGGTGGGATAGGAGTGAACCAATGGAGATCCAGGTTCGGAGCTGACCCTTCTTGCCCTCGTTGCCTTTCTGCTTTGGAGACAATACAGCACTGTCTTTGGGATTGCAGACAGGCAAGAATCATATGGAAGGGGATGGCAAGACTTCTCAGCACTTTTATTCGCCTACCTTTCTACATGACCTGGGGATCAGTGGCTTGGCTCACTCTTTCAGGGCCCCAGGTCTTCTTTGAGAGACTTGACTCCTCTTGGGCTCTTCACATCTGACGACACCTTGTGGAGTCGTGGTCTCTAGAGGATGTTCTGGCCACTCTCTTCAGGGCTGCTCATTCCTCGGTTGACTCTCCTTCGGAGGTCTTCGTTAGCATTGCAACATGGCACATTTGGAGAGCCAGATGCACTGAGGCTTTGGAGGGTTCTCAGGTTCACCTTTCTCAGATCTTGGCCAGTACTTGGACAGATACGGTATACCCTCTAATGGCCATTTGGGCGATCATGCAGGGATCATCTTGAGCAGTCTCCTCTAGGAGAGTTACTTAACTTAAAGATTGGAGAGACTCTCCCTTCTTTGATGAGACTTCTACAGGGTTGAGTTGGCATTTTCAGCCTCAGCCTTGGTTTCTTTCTACCTCATTCCTCTGAGGTGTTTTTATTACATGCTTAGCATGTTGTATTTCCGCACAGAGCTTGCTCTAGCAAGTTTCTTTCTTACTTAAATTGAAGTCTCTTTTTTGCCCAAAAAAAAAAGAAAAAAAGACAGAAGGGGATGAAACAATAATCATCACTGAACGATTGGCACAGTCATTAGAATAGAGGATGGAGGAAGTCAACATAGCATCGATGGAATTTGGAGAGCAATTTGAGAATACTATGAGGAATGTGTTATATGCTATAAATTGACATCCCCAATGGGCCAGTTTCCCCCGACAACCTTAGGATGAAATGATTCATGTCACCGCAAGACACATCCTCCACTATGAAGTAGCTCACAACTGTAGTTTGGATGTTCTATCATAGGACGTGCAAGAAAGATCTTCTCAGACATAGTGCAGGCATCAATATGTCATCTCCTGCAACACGTACAAAGAATGCTTATTTCACATACACCAACCCCTTCTTTCCATCAAGAGTTCTCAAAGCAAAGCTTATAGCACACATCAACAAAGTATGGAAGGTTCATGATATGAATCTTTTGGGACTGTTTGAAGTTGACACATGGATCTTTTTGTAGGTTTAGTTGAATTTACAAAAACAAGACTGGGAATTTCCAGTTAAATATTACCTATAATTATGCACTAATGAACGTTGTTCCATTGGCAGCATTTGCTGCTGGGAGATGCAAGAGCAACATATTTGAAAATGATAGAAGGACCCCAAAATATATAATTGACATTTTTAATGTGAGGAGATCTACTCAAAATGCAGATGGATCGAGGAAAAGCTAAGCTAGGGGGCACAACCACTTTGGTTTGATCATGCCAATTCGGTTCAAACCTGTTCACCATTTGTTCCTTGCACCAAATTACTGAAGCTTTGCTGCGTCATAGTTGAGGATGTCTCCTGTGGTGGTGTGAAACAGATGAACAGATTCCTCATAGTATTCAGGAATTTCTTTGCAAATTCATTTAATGCTATGTTGTCTTCCTCCATCATCTGTTCTAACGGCTGTGCCAATTGTTCAATGATGCTTATTGTTTCATTCCCCTTCCCTCTGCCTACGACCACAATTTTGTGACAATCATTAAAATATGTTGCATAACCAATAGCTTGTTATCAGGGTTTTCTTGCAATTCTTTGGAATGCAAAGCAGTGGTGGACTCATGGATCCTTTTTCCAAACAGTGTCATCACAGCCTGCCACACCATAGATGGTGCTGGTAAAGGATCATCATATCCAGGTCCATCAGCTCCTAACGCCATGTGGAAGCCTGGTAAAGCACGCAGGTCCATCAGTGATAAGTTTTTTGTTATCTTATGATGATCATGTAGGGGCGTGTGTTACTTATCACAATTGACATCCAAGTTCTTCCACAAAACAATTTTAACTTCATACCATCTTTTCCCCTAGATAAATGCAATGTATGCTACATTGCATTCCATTATCCATAAATGCAATGTGTCCTTAATTAACCTTGCATACTAAGCCATGATATTTTACATACTGCCACATTAAAGGCTTTACATTTATTCCAAAGGATTCCGTTACTTTCTCATAAGGATGCTCTTGATACTGTCAAAAGACCAGCATACAAATAAACTGTCAGTTCCTTGTTCTAACCTTACCTCTCTTCCAATCTTTTCAAAATTGGTTATTTTCATAAATTTTCTTTAGCAGTATCAGTTTTTTAATAAATAGTTATTAGTAATAAAAGCATCGATCAGCTTACCCCCAAGACTCAATTTCAAAACCCCACAGCATGCAAAACCCTCCAAAACAGTGAAGGTTCCAAGGACCCCTTGTTTGTTACATATAATAGCGTCTCCACAATTTTGACTCTTTTCTCAAAGAAGACCTAAAGGTGGAAGGGGCTATTTCAAGCTCTTATGTCATCAGCTCAAAACTGCTCTCCATTGTAGATTTTCAAAATTTTTTAAAGCACTGTGACATGTGGCAGTTTAAATGGCACCAGCCACTTTCTGACAGTATAAGAACTGAGAGAATCTCCCTTTGAACTGGTTTTAAAGGTAGGGAATATCGCCATAAAAGTGCACATGTTGCTCCCAAGCCATTCAAGGCAACAGCGATGGTAGAAGCAATAATGGTGCTATATGTTTACATGAATTTAATGCACACTAGGTGAATTGCATAGATGGTTCTTTTTGTTGGGGTGCAGGGGGAAGGGTTTAAGTGTTGTGGATGCTAAGCTTTCTTGAGATTTTAATTGTATTGAATGCCACCATTATATCGGTGCAGCTATGCAGAAGTTTGCTAAGTCATGTTACTTGGAGAAGGAAGATAAATAGGCCTGATTTGTCCCCTCTTGTGTGTGAAAGTTTATGGTTTATTCTTTGGGCATGGCTATCATGAGGTTCAGACTGCACTACTTGTTTTCCTTTTAAAGGATGAGTCTAAGCATGCTGTTAGGGACACACACCACGTGCGCGTGTGCACATCATATGCCCGTTTACATGCACGCACGCATGCATGCAGACACTCGCACACACACATGCACGCGTGTGCGCGCGCACACATTCAACTCCACAAGATTCTCATGTTTTTTCCGGAGACATTCAATTAAGATGGCACTCACCACGCTGACCAAGACCACTCTGCGAGAAATTAGGCTGAAAAGTTACATCAGCACATTTATGGACCAGCCAGTTTGTATAAGGAATATATTGATGAAAAACTCAAACAATGATGGAATTATCTGAGAAATGTCCTGAAAGTTAAGGGCTATGCGCAAGTCCATATTATTTCCTACATATAGGTGCAGCCAGACTTAAGAGTCCTGTTTTTATGTGCCCAGATCATATTGTACATTAAATCAAATCTAACTCTGTAGGACTACGGTGCTTCGCTTTTCCTTCATACATGCAAAGCTTGAAACAAAACCTTTAAATGCTTAGTGAAAGTGCCTGTTTGACCTGGTTTTAGGGGGTCTGGCCTAGGCATCCTCCCTGCAAAGGAACATGCAACCAAGTGATAATGATAGCTGCTATTCGTCTGTTGCATGCCTTGCAGAGAGGGTCATTCTCTGGTACTAACAAGCTTTGTTCCATTTGGCGGTGCAGGTCCCAGTCTCACAAACAATTATTAGGGACTCCTTGAAGTTAAAAGCCAAGGATGCTGAAATGGTGTGGCTGTTTTTCTTTTCTCGTATTGTTTTTTGCAAGCCAAGGATGCCAAACGATTCAGGTATTTGTTGTCAACATGCATTTTTTGTCTTGGAAAAAATCAGGTGGTTGATCTTCACAAGGCAGCACAACAGTTCCGGAACATATCTGATCAACTTCTCAATCAAGAAACAAAAGAGCTAGACAAGTCTAATTGTGCGAGTCAGGCAATCAGTACAGGTGCAGAATCGTCATTAAATGATACCCTTCTGGATGACTGATTGTGTTTTGTATGATTAATTGATTTGGAGTTCTAATCTCACCAGTTTCTTGGGCTAGGGAAGGTTATGTTGGAGATAAAAATGCTGTGGAGGGTGGCTGTGCTGCTATCATCAGTCTTGGAACCCTCAGCGATCTTGTCTTCTGATTCGACAGCCGAAAATAGGAAGTTACAAGTCGAAGAAAAGACAAACCACTGCTTGGCTGTTGAGTCTGCTATCATTCAACTAGGTTGGGCACCGACAATAACTTTTCATGCATGAGGTGTTTCAAAGTTTTTTGTGCATTTAAAATGAGTTGCTAAAAGGAATATACTCTGTATGCTTGTTCATTTGAATACTTTTACCATGTTGATATGCAGTCATTAAAAAATTGTGTAGTATAACTTTTGTAGTGCAAAACTTAATGTTCAGTATTGACATTAGATAGTCAAGAGGAAAAATGAATTATTAAAATGGAAATTTGCAGGTCTAGAGAATGTTTGGGAGCGGAAGCGATTGTTGGATGGAAAAGCTATAATGAATGAACTTGGACTGAAGCAAGGAGGCCCTGAAGTCAAGGAATGGGTATATGTTCTCTCTCTGAACCTAGGTTCAATATGAAGTACTTGATTTGGGAATTGACATCCAGCCTTAGCATGTGCCCATTTCCAAAATGTGGGAACAAATGCCTTTTTTATTCTTTCTTAAACGTGTATATGAGTACTGTCTAAAGACCTAACAATAGAAGCCTAGATCAGTCTCAGCTTGAGGGTTGGAATCCCACAATAGGTCATGTCAGCAGAGTATTTCTCACAGATATCTGCCTTTCTCTCTTTACAGATCACGGGAGTAGCACCTTTCGTTTCCACCCAGCCAATTCTGCCAAGACTTCAAGCAAGAGAGAGAGAGAGCTATATCGAAATCACGTAAATCCACCAATTCTTCAATTCTCTCACTAGCCTTGACAGACCCCAAATCCCTAGATAGATCTAGATGCCACATGTCATCCATATAGGGCCTTCCTAATGCAACATTTCACCCCTCTCTTGGGATGCATTTAATTCCTTGCCCCTAGGCACAATCTTTGCACTAGGCCCTTGGTCTCAGATCTATCTAGTCTGGTGCTATCAGCCCTCACCTAGGACCTTGACATTAATCCCTCCCGATCATTTACATAAAGCGCAAACACATATATTACAAAGATAGATCCTATAAGGGAAATGTCGACTGATTCTTCCGAGGTCATGCTACCTCGGCTAGAGCGTAACATTCCTTCCCTCTTCAGACATCAGCGTCCTCGATGATAAAGTCTGGGAACACTCTCCGCAACTGATATACGGATTCCCAGGTAGCTTCGGATAGAGGCTGACCATGCCATGCAACCAACACCGTGGGTATCTTCCGATTTCGTATTTGCATTGTTCCTCGGTCCAGGATTCTTGTTGGTTTGCGCCTTGCAATATCCTCTATCTCCTGAAACAAAACCACACCTTCGATTAGTGAGTCACCAGTATGTAAAAATTTCTTTAAACGTGAAACATGAAAAACCGGGTGCACCTTACACCCCTGTGGCAATTCTAATTTATAGGCTACACGGCCTATTCTCTTTAGAATTAACCACGGCCCACAGTATCGAGGTGATAACTTAACACACTCTCCTGAAGTCAACGACTTCGAGTGCGAAGGAATTCTGAGAAAAACTTTTTCTCCTTCTTCAAATACTCTTATAGACCGATTTTCATCCGCATATACCTTGGCTCTATCCATAGCCTGGCGGATATTAGCTCTCGCAAGTGCTAGCATCTCCCGCATCTGAACTACAAAGTTCGCGGCACTAGGCACTTTCTGAGGTACTCCAACTATAGTTGGATTAGCTGGTCTATAACCATAGTTCAGCTCAAACGGACTGAACCCAGTAGATGAATGTTTCCTATCATTGTAGGCAAACTCCAACAATGGCAACCACTTGTCCCATGTATGTTGCCTCAATGACACATATGCTCTCAGCATATCCTCTAAAGTCTGGTTGACTCTCTCCGTCTGACCATCCGTCTCAGGATGATCCCCACTACTCATTCCCAACTCAGTCCTTAGTGTCTCAAATACCGCTGTCCAAAAGTGACCGGTAAACCTGACATCTCTGTCTGACACTATGGATCTAGGCAATCCATGCAGACGAAATATATGTCTAATAAACAACTCCGCTACTTGCGGGGCACTAATAGACTCTCTAGTCGGAATGAAGTGAGCCATCTTGGTTAGACGATCAACCACCACAAGGATAGAATTATACCCTCCTTGTGTTGCAGGTAGTCCTACAATAAAATCCATGGAAATGCTCTCCCACTTACTTAGTGGTATTTCCAAGGGCTGTAAAAGTCCGGGTGGCTTCACCCGCTCGGCCTTACTTACCTGACACGAGAAACACCGTGTCACATATTCATGAATATGCTTTTTCATCTTTGGCCAAAAGAAATCTCGCTTCACGAGATCATATGTCTTCTCGACTCCTGGATGTCCCGCACACGGGCTATCATGGCATTGTCGAATGACTCTCTGCCTGAGATCATTCTGACCAGGTACTACAACCTTGCCATTTCTAACTAGCATACCATCCCTTATGGTATATCTTGCATAAGTTTGGCCTTTTCTGGATGCCAGGTCATCCTTTTCATTTTCCCCGGGTTGTAACACATGAGCCTTAGGCCATAAGCTCTGGACAAACTCGTCCACCTTTTGAGTTTCTCCGATCTCGGTCATTAGAGCACTCTCTAATACCGTGAAACTCAGGTTGTGCATAATGCGAGACAACGCATCAGCTACCTTATTGTCTTTTCCTCTTCGGTACCGAATCGTTAGATTAAACTCCTGCATGAGCTCTGCCCACCTAGCTTGGCGGCCCCTCAAGTCAGGCTGTTTACAGAAATGTTTCAGAGTATCATGATCCACATCCACATAAAACTCTGAACCATACAGATAATGCCTCCATGTTTTCAAAGCATGGATAACAGCATACAACTCCAATTCATGAGTTGGCCAATTCCTTTGAGAGGGAGAAAGCTTCTTGCTTTCAAAGGCTACTGGCCTTCCCTCTTGAAGGAGGACTGCTCCTACCGCAATGCCACTTGCATCGGTTTCTAGGAACAACGGTTTCTGGGGATCAACTGTCTTTAACACCGGTCCTGAGACCACAGCTTGTTTTATGGTGTTAAAACTTTCTTGTTGATTTTGTCCCCAAATAAAAGGTATTTTATCTGAGGTCAGATCAGTCAATGGCGATACTATTTCGGAATATCCTTTGATATGCCTTCTATAAAACTGGACAAATCCCAAGAATGATCGCAACGCGGTCAGACTCTGAGGGATTGGCCAAGTTAGTATCGCAGCCACCTTCTTCGGATCCATTTCTACCCCCTGTGGAGTAATTATGAATCCTAAGTACTCAAGCCTAACCATACACAGTATAGTTTTCTTTTTATTCACGTAAAGACTGGCTTTCCTCAAAGTACTGAACACTATTCTTAAGTGTTCACGATGCTCAGTAATACTTTTACTGAATATCAAGATATCGTCAATAAAATGTACTACGAATTTTCCGATATACGGACGTAGTAAATCGTTCATAAGCATGACGAAGGTCGCTGGAGCATTGGTAAGTCCGAAGGGCATTACCAAAAACTCATAATGACCAAACCTGCTTCTAAAAGCGGTTTTATGCACATCCTCGGCTCTAATCCGGATCTGATGATAGCCGCACTTAAGATCTATCTTGCTGAAAATCACGGCTCCATGTAATGCATCTAGCAAATCATCAATCCGAGCCATCGGATACCTGTGCTTAACAGTGATATTATTTAATGCTCTGTAATCTATACAGAGGCGAAACGTATCATCCTTTTTCCTCTTTAATATCACTGGTGAAGCAAAAGGTGAGAAACTTGGTTGAATCTGTCCCAACTTGAGGTATTCTTCCAGTTGCCTACGCACCTCCGCTTCTTCAGTAAAACTCATTCTATAGGGAGGTCTATTTACAGGTTCTGCCCCCGGGATCAGTTCAATCTTATGCTGAACTTTCCGCTCTGGAGGTAACCCATAAGGTAGTTCATCCCTAAAACATTCAGAGAACTCCTCTGTTATAAGATTAGCCAGCTTGGCCATCTCATCACTTTGCGTAACATCAGTGCTAGCCGAAGACTCATCTACCGACTCTACCGATGCTGTGCAAAGGTATAAAGACTCTACTTGAGCCTTTCTGATTTCCATCACGGAAACCAACGGTCCCTGAGGTATATCTCTTTCACCTCGCAAGACATAAAGCACATCATTCATCTCGAATTGATATACGTGCTTTTTCCAATCAATGGCTGGATTCTTCCTAGAATGCCACGCCATTCCCAGGGCTATATCCGCATGAGTAAGCTTGGTTATTTCAAAATCAAGCTTCTCAGCATAGTCCTGAATCCGAAGCTCTAACTGGGTAACCCTTTGGTCCCATACTTCAGTCGAACTTCCATCAGCCATCCTGACTGTATACGCATAGTCAGATGGACTTGTCTTTAATTTCAGCCTCTTCACGAGCTTGGAGTTAATCACATTGTGAGTTGACGCTGAGTCAAACAACACAATGACATCATGACTGGCCACTTGCCCTTTCATTTTGATTAACTCCGTATCATTGAAGGCTGTATACCCCGTTGCTGCGGGCTTAGATAGGATGTTATCAGGTGCACTCGTCACTAACTTAGTAACAGACACACAGAACAAACAAGGTACTAACCTCTGAGAAGATCCCGCTAGCTGAATCTGCATCTCTTCCGCTCTGGGACTTCCCTGCATCTCCACGTCGCACTCTGAGATCACCATCTCAGCCATCCGACGATCTTTATTACGTGGACAATCTCTCCACTGATGAGGTTGAAGGCAACCAAAGCATAAGCCTTCTCTCCTCGCTTTTTCCCTTTGTTCCGGGTTTAAGGGAGACTTAGACCAAGCCCGGGCTGCCATTGGAGTTACTTTCCTTTTCACTCCAATGGTGGTACTCGGTTTAGGAGTTTCAGCCGGTCTCGCCTGCTTGGCTTGACCACTCGGCTGCAAACCACTCCCTCTACTAGCCCACTTCTTCTTAAACCCAGACTTCTTCGGATACCCATACTGGGTCGCGACCTGTGCAAACCCACTTGGCTTGCTGCCCTTGGCATCCTCGTAGTTCAGGGCTATAGCTATTGCATCATCTAGCGTGTTCGCGTACTTAGCCCGAACTTCCATTTTTATTCAATCATTCAATCCAAATATGAAATCTTTCACTTGGATTGATTGAGGCAGGGGTTCGTCAACCTTCATTACACTCTCTCGAAACTTATCAGTGTATTCTGCCACTGATAAATTTCTCTGACGAAGGTTCCTATATTGATCCCAAGCTCGGGATGCCTCGTCAGGAGGTAAGAAGTGTTTCCTGAACTCTCTTTTAAACCCCTCCCAGGTAGTGGATGCTATGCCATCTTTTTGTTGTTTAATCCACCACCGATCCGCAGCCTCACTAAACATATGGGTGGCCTCGCGGATCTTTTTGATGTCATTTCTGATCTCACAAATGGCGAACGCCTCGTCCCATTTGTGTAGCCAGGTCTCAATGACATCGGAGCTACGGTCGTTCATCCGACCAGAATACTTTTCCGGTCTGTAATTTGCAATATTCGGCACTTTAGCCTTCCTAGGCTCGACCGTATGGACACTAGACTCCAGTTCCATTGGAGCCTTTCCCTTCTCTTCTCGAGAAGGTCTGGCAGACATACTCTGTAGCACTCTCCTAAGTTCAGATTGCCCTGCGTTGGCTTGTAATTGCTGCGCTAACAACTGTTGCAAGGCATCTTCCAGCAATGCAATCCTGCCAGATAAAGTGTGAGCTACTGGGCGCGATCCCTGCTGGGTCGGCCGGACTCCCGATACACCAGGGTCCCTCCTGGAAGCTCCTTCTTCTGCTTCCATTTAGTTCAGTAGGTGTTTTGTTTTGGGGCCTTTTTTTTTTTTTTAAAAAAAAAATAATTTTTTTAAAACACCCCTAGAACACTGTAATCACAAGCTGACACAATTCAGGGTATTGACACTCTGAACACAATTCCCTATACTAGGGAATTCCTGCAATCCCACATTCACACTGATCAAGCATTTAATACAGGCATATCTCACAGATGGCGCTTTTCCCTATACTAGGGAAATTCCTGCATTCTGACTCCGACTGAAACACACAGGCATAATCTGTTCAAGCATAATTTATTCTTGCCATAGCATCATCAACTGCGACCTCTGATGACCAAGAAAATCTAATTGCTTCCGACAAAACAGGAATAACGAAAACCAAAAGGAAAATAGATAGAGTGCTCCCTGGACTTTGAATCCCACAGCTTTCAGCCCGAGCAATTTGCAATCAACTAGCTACAGCATATAAGCGGAACTGGTGGCCAAAGAAGTCCCAACTACGAGCTGTCTACGTGAGCTTGGAGGGCCAAGGCTACGGCTGAATTGGTGGCAGCGCGCTGTCAACCATATTCTGTCGTCACAGGTTCGTTCACGACCAGTCTGCGTTCCTCTCACAAATCTCACCGAAGACCTCCGCAACTGTCACCTTCCTTCTTCAATCCGTCGTAGACCACCACGTTCCTGCGCCACCTACCAACTAGCTTCGTCACCAGCTACCGTCCGTCAACGTAGTACCAACTAGCTTCGTCACCTACCAACTAGCTTCGTCACCAGCTATGATCGACGACGTGCCTTCCCACGGTCCCTGTTCCGTCAATCAGCTGCTTCGTTGAGTGCGTCGTCGTAATACTTTTGCAATTGAAACGCGTTGCTTCGTGCATCTCTCAAGTCCGACTCAGCTGTCTAAATTCGTTGGACGAAAAAGAAGCCAATGATCATGAGGACGATCAAACCAAGGAGCCTACCGAACCCAAGCCTTCCCTTACACAACCTTGGGCTCTGATACCAATTCTCACAGATATCTGCCTTTCTCTCTTTACAGATCACGGGAGTAGCACCTTTCGTTTCCACCCAGCCAATTCTGCCAAGACTTCAAGCAAGAGAGAGAGAGAGCTATATCGAAATCACGTAAATCCACCAATTCTTCAATTCTCTCACTAGCCTTGACAGACCCCAAATCCCTAGATAGATCTAGATGCCACATGTCATCCATATAGGGCCTTCCTAATGCAACATTTCACCCCTCTCTTGGGATGCATTTAATTCCTTGCCCCTAGGCACAATCTTTGCACTAGGCCCTTGGTCTCAGATCTATCTAGTCTGGTGCTATCAGCCCTCACCTAGGACCTTGACATTAATCCCTCCCGATCATTTACATAAAGCGCAAACACATATATTACAAAGATAGATCCTATAAGGGAAATGTCGACTGATTCTTCCGAGGTCATGCTACCTCGGCTAGAGCGTAACAGTATTCAATCATTTTCTTCTAGCTAGAGCCCACATTTTTAAAGCGTGCAGTACAAGCTTTGCTTGCTAGCACTTGGCTCTATTTTTACGTGTGTGTTGTTCTTGAAGTGCATATCTGGGGCTAAAGCAAGCATGTGGACCAGGCCTAGAGAGGGTTGTTTCGGAACAAGAAAATGACCTGGCTCTGACTTATATTGACAAGAGTTATTGGAACGTGCTTGTAGACTCAGGTGATGACATGGTTTGTGCCTAGGATTCAGAGTGGGCATAATACCCTGCATTCAACATGCGTGGCAATTGTAAGTTGTGTAAGCAGAAGTTAGATCTCTTAATTCCTCACCATCTTCTTTGACTAGACATTGATGGGACATGTTTTTCTCCTAATTGCCCTACCGCAATGCCTCTTGCATTGGTTTCTAAAGGAAAAACGGTTTCTGAGATGAACAATTTTAAACACCGGACTAGAGTTCTTTATGGCATCAAAACTCGCCTGTTGATTATGCGCCCACATGAAAGATACTTTTTCTGATGTCAGCTCAGTCAAGGGTGATACTATCTCGGAATATCCTTTTATATGCCTTCGATAAAACTGGACAAATCCTAAGAATGATCACAACGAGTTGTAGGGTTCCTAATTATGAATTGATCCTAAGAACGATCGTGACGAGGTGTAGGTGTTCCTAATTATGAATTGTGCCTAGGGGTAAAATGGTTTAAATGGAATCCCAAGAAGAGATTAAAAAAGCATCTAAGTGGCCTTATAAGATGACATGTGGCAATCTACGCCCATCTAGGGAGATTAGGGGCTCTTTAGAAGAAGAAACACATGAATTGAAACGTGAGTGGTGTTCGAACATGAGTTGTGCCATACAACGAGGTTGGAAGGAAAATCTGGCAAATCACCCATGACTCTCTTGTTTTCTTGTTTTGGTCCTTTTCAAAGTTGTGGCATGAAAGGTTCAAGCATGTTAGCTATGGAACTCTTTCATAAATGCAAAGAGCTGGACTAGTGGATGGAATTCCACATATAGCAGATAGTGCTGAAGTCTTCCAAGCATGCATGGAGGGCAATCAACACCAGGAGGCATTCCCAAAGGAGGCTACGCAGCAAGCTAAGGTTCCAAGTGTGCTGGTCCACTTTGACATATGTGGAAAGATGTCCACGAAATCACTCTTAGGAGCTGGTATTTTCTAATCTCAGCGACAATTTCAGTAGAATGATTTGGATCTACTGTATTGCAAAGAAGTCTCAAGCCTTCACCAATTCCAACAGTGGAAGGCCCGGGGAAAGAAGATCAAGACCTTGTGAACCAACAAAGAGGAAGAAAGAAAAGAAAGAAAGAAATTTTATTAGAGTCTTCGGAAGACCGATGGGTCTATGAGACTGAAAGAAAACCTGATACAAATCACAGTAAGGGTGGAGCCACTGAAACGAGCATCATCACCCGTTCTGAATCCTAAGTCTGATCATACATAATCAAATACATCTGGATGTAACAATGAAAAGAAAAGGACTGGTGGAGCGGAGCGGAATCCTCCGTATGTCATGTCGTCCCCCTGGCTGGTCCATAGCTGGTGATGGGACGCTGGTGCCCGTCAAGGGGTGCCGTGCGTCTCGGTCTCCTGGATGAGGCTCGACGCAAGACCAGAGCCACCGTGACTCCCGTGGGACGTATCCCGGGTCTAAACAATGACGGGAGGTCCCCCAGAGTGATCTGTGTGTCCCCTTGATGTCTTGTATGTCGTGCTGCGATCGTCGGGTCGGGGTCTCTGTCACGTCGATGGCTAGAGACTGAACGATCAATGTCACTGGATGGGAAGAACTTTGTGATCCCGCTCTGAGAGGTGTCTGATGATGTGACCAAGCCCCCTCGCCTGAGTAAGTACTCTCTATGTCGGATTCCCTCGTGAATGAAGGCTGCGAGGCATCTCTGATCTAGGTAGGTGAGGAATCTCGAAAGGAGCCCGGAGCCTTCTCTGAAGAGGCAGTGGTAGCGACCTCGGATCTCGTAGTACACTGGGCACCTGAAAATAAAATGCTCCTCCGACTCAACCTCCTGACAGTCGCACAGTATGCATAAGTGATGCTCCCTAGGAATCCCCTCTGCTGTGCCGCTCTCTATGCGGAGGCGGTGTGATGATACCTGAAACTGTCCGATGGAGATCCGTAGTGAGTGAGGCATATGAAGCTCAGTGTACCCCGGCGGTGTGATGAATCCCTCCTCCGAAATGCGAAGACAGTAATCTCTGTAGAAACTCAGCTTCACTGGAAGCTCCCTCGGCTCCAACCAGGTCCTAAAGGTGTGTAGCTGCAGGAGATCCTCTCGAACGACCTGGTTGGTATGTGGCCCAATCGGGATGGTGGGTGGGAGTACCGGAGGGGCATCTAAACTGTACTGAAAAGGAGGTATCCTATCGATGTGGAACCCTAGTCTCACAAACCATCTGTGAGTCCGTGCATACCAAAATCGCTCGTCTCCCTCTGCTGCCAACCTCATGGAGGAATCGAGAGCCAACCACGGCAACCTCTGTCTCCTTGATGTGCAGTCCCCATATGATCTAACCCGGTGTAGATATGTGATGCTCTGAAAGGCTGCATCGAGCTGGAGTGGAGAAGCACCAAACTCGGCTTGAATGATGTGATGTGGTACAGATGGTTTCCCCCGGATCATCCGTGAGAGCATGAGGATCTGCAAGTGCTCCACGTGTGTCCACTCTATCTCTGACATGTCAGGCCCCTAACAAGGGCTACTATACATACCGGCTGGTCGGACCAAGGAGTCGAAGAGAAGAGCCTTGGTTCGAGGGTCCTGGAAGTGGGAGTGAAAGCACTGTCTCTCTAGCCGAGCCAGTGAGGCGTATCCCCTGCTTAGTCTGGCCTGCATCGCTGGTCTCATCGTGAAGATCGGGCCGGAGAAGATGACCCCCAAGTAAGTGTATGAGGATACGATCTCAACTAGTGACCCACCCAAAGTAAAAGTAAACTGTTTCTGTTGCATGTTTGCTCGAGAGGTGTTAAAGATCATGACCTTGGTCTTGCCAAGGTTGACCTCCAAATCATGGGATAAACAAAAAGCCTGTAGTGCATCCAGGTGTCGTTGGAGCCCCTCGGGTGTGGACGACAAGAGTATCACATCATCTGCATAAAGAAGAATCCTGATGATGATCCGGGCAAGTGAGCAACTGGTCCCTCCGAACGTCCCCATGAAAGTCTCAAGCTCATCGATGTAGAGGCCAAACAGGGTCGCGGTGATAAGGGACAACCCTGTTTGACCCCTATGGTACTCAGGATCTCATCTATCCAACCTGTGCCTGTACGAACTCGGCCCATTACTCTCTCATACAGTGCCATGATTGCCCAGATGATCTCTTGATCAAATCCCAGTGTCTGTAGGCGTGTGATAAGACGAGCTCGAGGTACTGTGTCAAAGGCTTTGCGGAAATCCACAAAGCAACAGTATACCCTCTCCTTCCGTGGTCTGGTCTCCTCAATGACACTCGTGAGGGTGAGTATGTGATCCATAGTCCCATGGTCTCGCCTGAAATCGGCCTGACCCTCTGCTGTGAGCCCTCTTATCTCTGCGAACAGGTTGACCGATGCATCCAATACAACTGCATAGATCTTGGACATCACATGTCCAATCATGATAGTCCTGTAGTTACTCGGGTCCATGGGATCCCCTACCTTGTGGATGGGGGTGATGGTGTTGAGTGTCCAAATGTGGGGGAAGCCAAGGCAAACAGTGTCATTGAATAGCTTTGCTAGGATCGGAGCTAACGTGTCGATCCCATATGCGATAAACTCAGTGCATAGCTCCTCGCGATCCTTAGCTTGGCGATTGTGCAGTTTCAATGTCGCGTCCTTGACCCCCCTCTGGTGAACAACGTGCAAGTGGTGGGATGAGGTGTGTGTATGAGGTCTGGAGTGGGCTGGTGTGGGACATCATATAGATGGTGTGCATACGTGTGCCAGACTCTCGTGTCGGTGAGGGGTGATGGGAACCTACGCTCAAGGAATCTCTGCAAAAAATCCTTAGAGTTGTTGTTGTACAAGATTGCAGCAGCAGCTCCTCATTTTGACGAAGAAAAACCTCCTTCTTCTGACGTACGAGACGTCGGTACTTGCGTACCGTGTCTGGTGTGTTCGAGAGGTGACATCTGGTTTCAAGTTGGAGCTATCGGCGATAAGCCTTGCACTCCGCATCGTACCAATTGTTGCAGGGTAGAGAACCAAGAGGTGGTGGTCTAGTGGACTGTGTGGTGTGGGGAAAGATTTGGAGGGCAGCCTCGTGGAGTGTGCGACTAATCAGGGCAGCACGGTCCTCTATGAGTGGTATGTGATCGATGTAGGTTAAGAGTCTGTTTAGGCGTCCAGAGTAGGTCGATGAGAGGCTGTGATCAAAGTGTATGTCGTGGTAGGTGTTGTGCTTCCTATGTGGTGTGTGTGGTGTGGCTAAGCATGGGGTGGCGATAGTGAAGAATAGGTATGTGTGATCAGCTCCTGGAGGGAGTGGTGCTACGGTGAAGTCGGTGATACATGAAGTGAAGGTAGGGGATCCCATGATGTAATCTACTACACTAGTGCCCCTTCCCATGTGGGAAGCAAGTAAAACCACTTGAGGAGGGCCAAAGGTCGAGCCTGTTGTAGATGATGAGATCATGCATCCTGCCCAAATCAAGGAGCGCGTGTCCATATGGTGTAACAGGCCCGTGTCGGTCCGATGAGGTTCTAGTCATACCTGCTCCGTCTAGGTCCATGTCTGGAAGCATGATAGAGTCATCTCGGAAGTCTAGGAGTGGTGCCTGTCGCGAACTCGTCTTGGCATTGAAGTCCCCAACAAGGAGAACTTCCCCGCGGGTTGAAAGGTCTGGGATATCGTGATGTAAGGGTGCATATGGAGATGTCTCACCCTCTTCTCGTGCCACTCTGGCGAAGTGGGATGTGTCTGGCGGGAAGTAGCATATTGCTATGAAAAGGTCACGGGTGTCTGTGTGTCGGATCCGGATCCACGTGAATCGGGAGTGTGCGGCCAGCGATTTTTCGATTGTCTCACCAAGATAGCCAGCTCTTTTACTGGAAATGATGGTGTGCTTCTCGGAAATGGGATGCCCACAACAAGAGAGAGATCACAAAAGAAATAAGCAAAATATGCTGGTGTCACAAATTTGCAATTCGCAGCCAAGGAGCATCATGCATGCAAAATACTGTGTGTGAGAGAGGGAGATGCTGTAGAGGGCAAAGGAGCACCACAAGGAGTTCGAATGCAGACAGGAGGAGGGGCTGCAAAACTGAAGGGCTGCGAATGCAGCAAACAAAGAGTTCGAATGCAGACAGGAAGAGGGGCTGCAAAACTAGAAAGGCTGGGGGTGCAGCATGGAAGCAACAGCATGAAAGAAGTGGATGTGTAGAGAAGTGGATGTAGCAAGTAGAGGGCAGCAAGAAGCCCTTGGAGAGGAGTTAGTGGTGAGAAGGTGTTGGGGTAAAGGCACATTGCCACCCTTTTGTTAAAGTTATGACACCTATGACTGTCTTAAGACAGTCATAGGGTGAAAGCCTAATCCTAATAAAACCTACGAGTTTGTGGTGTGGCTCAACACTTCACACCCACACTTTTCTGTCTCCCCCTCTCTCTCTCTGTCATCATCGTTCCACTTCCTCACTTTTCCCTCACAACTGGTATCAGAGCCTCTACCTCTCCCACTCCACTCCGGTCTACCCCTCCCTCTACCCTCCCCTCGGGCATCGCACCCTACAGCAGCGCGCGGGCAGAGCGCGGGCAGAACAGGGCAGCGCGGGGCAGCTCGCACTTGCAACAGCAGCAGCTAGCTGCTGCTAGTTGCTACCCGCTACCAAGCGGGCGCAGCCAGCGCGCAGCGCCGGCGCGCACCCAGGTTGCACACGGGCAGCCGTACAGGAGCGACCTGTACAGCCACCCGTACCGGCTGTACGGAATCCGTACAGGCCGTCGTACGGCTGTACGGTCGTGTGGCCAGCAAGGTAGCTGTACCGTACAGACGCTGCGTCAGGGAGGTACAGGTCAGAATTTTTTTTTCTTGGGATTTGTGCCCTCGCAGGTACAGGGTATAGCAGGTACCCTGCGCAGGTACAGCAGGTACAGGAGGCACATTTTTTTTTTTGGGAAGAAGGAAAAGAGAGCACTCTGCTCTTCATTCCCGGTTGTTCAGTTCTCAAAACTGTGTGTTGAAGGTACAGCAAGTACCCTCGTGTCCCTCGTGCTTGAGGTGACTAGTGCCACAGTGTGTGGTGGTTGCACAGTTATCTTGTTTCGGGAAGGTCAAATGCCTTGATTTTGCAGAGGGCTTTTATGCTTTTGCTGAGTGCAAATCTCAGCTTTCGGGTGACAATTTCAAAGGGCTTTTGCCTGGAAGTTTATGCAGTGTATGCTTTTGCTGAGTGCAAATCTCAGCTTTCGGGTGACAATTTCAAAGGGCTTTTGCCTGGAAGTTTATGCAGTGTATGCCTTGAGGCAGTGTGGAGCCAGGGTGCTCACATTGGTCTTGTTTCCGCAGTGTATTCAGTGACATTTCTTGCAAGTCACATTCTGTGTACGACACCTTGAAAAATCTCAGTTGAGCCATGCTTGGCCAGGGCGCATCGAGTTTACTCGGTCCCTAACTGTCCATCGTTGAGAGTGCTCAAAAGATTTTCTCTTCAGTGTTTGTACGTTGGGATCTGTGTTGTTACTGTGTACACAGGGCCGTTTATGCATTACATTGTCAGGTGAAAGTGCCAGGAGAGCGCTGTATTTTGTATGCTACCTCAGTGTTGAGGTGTTTTTCACTTGGTACAGGTGTCAAATCAAGGGGCTTTTGCCCAGATTTTGCTTGTGAGCACTTGAGTTACTGTTTGAGACCTTCAGATGCCTTTTATCCCCCTGGCAGAAGGGTGATTGCTTGGGATTTGTCCCATTCTTTGTTGCAGGTTTGTGACAGGCTGAGGTGTTTGGAGCCTCTTTTCAATGAACAAAACAGTGTATGACAAGTGGTTTATGCATATAAAATCAGTGCAATACCTCATCTGAGGTGGGAGAAGTGTCCAGGACAGCAGTGTTTTGTGCTTAGTCAGCTGATGATGCACTGATAAAGCACTTGTGGAACAGCTGCAGCATTCTGAAGTTACTGTTTTATGCCTATTTGAGCACGGTACAGTGTGTCAGAAGGTACAGTGACTGGAGGGAAAATTTTCTGTTTTGCTGCAGATTTTTTGACAGTAAAAACAGCACTATTGTGAGTGCTCCTGGCTCTTGATAGAGCAGGTTTTCTGAGAAATCAGAATTTTATTTAGTCATTTTTTTGACTTACAGGGAGTCAGGTACTTCCCTTATCTGATATGGCATTAGGGGGAAGTGAATCTTCAATTCTGAACATAAAGAAATTGGAAGGGGCACACAATTATGCATTATGGGCAGAACAGTGTTTGAATGTACTTCTACTAAAGAAGATTTCTAAGCCCATAAGGGTGAAGGGTGTCAAGCCATCTGGGATGTCAGATGATGAGTGGGAGGAGCTTGATTTGTCCGCTAGGACTGCTATCATGCTTACTCTCAGTGATTCTCTTGTGTTCAATGTTCAGGCTAAAAAGACCTCTTATGGCCTATGGCAGAGGCTAGAAGAGTTGTATGCCCAAAAGAGTTCAGCCAGTAAGGTTTATTGGTTGAAAAAGCTTGTAGACCTTCGCATGAAGGAAGGTACAGCTATGACCTCACACTTGAGTGAGTTCAATGCCATCTTTACACAGCTTATTGCACAGGGATTGAACCTTGATGAGGAGTTCAAGGCTACTTTCTTGTTGTGTACCCTCCCTGAGAGTTGGGACACTTTCAAGACGACCCTGTCTAATTCAAATGTCACTCTTATGTATGCTGATGTGGAGAGCTCTCTCCTTATGGAGGAGATGAGCAGGAAGAATAATATGGGCAGCAAGTCTTCCAATGCTTTGCAGGTACAGGAAAGAGGTAGGACTCAGCAGAAGGGGAGATCTGCTGGAAAGTCCAAATCCCGCAGTCAGTCCCGTGGCAAAAAGGATATTGAATGCTTTTACTGTGGCAAGAAGGGACATGTGAAGTCTAAGTGCTTCAAGTTTATACGGGATCAGAAAGCCAAGAAGGCTGAGACAAAGGATGCAGGCAGTGGAAGCAAAGGCAAAGGCAAGGCCAAGGCAGATGACTTGGATGCAGTGAATGTTGCAGCAGAGGACAGTGACAGTGACAGACATGATGTTTTATGCTCTTCTGCTGTAATTGCACATACATTGGTTATTGATGGTCATGACATGCACACCTGGCTCTTGGATTCAGGTGCTTCTTTTCATGTTACTCCTCATAGGGAGTGGTTTACTTCCTACACAGGTACTCATGGAGTTGTTCACCTGGGGAACAACTATGCATGTCAGATTGCAGGGATTGGCAGTATACAGATAGTATTCCCTGATGGACGCACATTTATGCTTGATGGTGTTCGTCATGTGCCGCAAATCAAGAAAAATTTGATTAGCACTGGCTTGTTGGATGACAGTGATTACCACACCACATTTGGGGATTCCAAATGGGTGATTACTGATGGCCAGGTTGTAGTGGCTGAGGGTTATAAGAGTGATACCTTGTACCCTCTTTATGTTTCCAGTGTAGGTAATCATGTTGTTGCCATAGCCGAGCTGCCAAAGGTCTCATTGTGGCATAGCCGGTTGGGACACATGTCCGTTAAAGGAATGCAAGAACTGTCACGTTTGGGTTATCTGCCGTCTCTTTCATTTTCAGATTTGCCTACTTGTGATCATTGCATATTTGGCAAGCATTCTATGACTCCTCGTAAGAGGAGAACTCCCCAAAATAGAGCACCGCTTGATCTAGTGCACACTGATTTGTGTGAGATGCTACAGCTATCACTAGGGGGTGCAAAGTATTTCATTACTTTTATTGATGATGCCACACGCAAAGTGTGGGTCTATTTCTTGAAGCATAAAAGCGATGCCTTAGATGCTTTCAAGAAGTTTGTCGCTTAGGTTGAGAATCGGACAGGTCGCAGGTTGAAATGCCTCAGATCCGATAATGGGGGTGAGTATGTGTCACATGCTTTTGTACAGTTTTGCGAAGCTAAGGGCATTAAACAGGAACTCACAGCCCCTCATAATGCATCTCAAAATGGTGTGAGTGAGCGGATGAATCGAACTATTCAGGAGAAGGTTCGATGTATGTTGTCTTATGCTGCATTGCCCCATGGCTTTTGGGCAGAAGCCGTGCAAACAGCAGTTCACATAATTAACAGGTCGCCGAACAAGGCTTTGGAGTTGAAAGTGCCAGAAGAGGTGTGGTCTGGCAAGCCACCTTCATATAAGCACTTACGTGTGTTTGGCTGCGAGTGCTTTGCTCATGTACGCAAAGAACTGCACACCAAACTGGAGCCAAGTCTTTCAGATGCATCTTCATGGGTTATGGTGACGAAGGTGAAATGGGGTACAGGTTATGGGATCCCGTCAAATGGAAGATTATACGCAGCAATGATGTCATCTTTAAAGAGGATAGTGTACACAAAGAACCCATGCAACCTGTGGAATACAGGAGGGTTGTTTATGATGATGTCGGACAGCAAAGAATGCCCATTAATATGCAGCAGCAGGCTGCTGTAGATAACCCTGTTCAAGAGGGTATACAGGCTGAAAATCAGTCAGACAATTTTGCCAATGATGCACCACTGGATATGCCAGCAAATGGGGCTGTAGAACAGCCAAATATGGTGGTACAGCCACCCGTCATGCATGACGAACAGGCTAGACAGCAGCCTAATCCGGAACATTTTGTTAGGAGAAGCACCCGTGTACAACGGCCTTCTGACAGGTTTGTTCCAGGAGCCAATAATGTGGCTGATTTTATCATGCTGACAGATTGTGGTGAGCCTTCCAGCTTCAAGGAAGCTATGGGAAGAACAGAGAAAAGGAAGTGGGAGAAAGCCATGCAGTCAGAAATGGACTCCCTACTTCGAAATGATACATGGGACTTGGTGCAGCTACCTGCAGGCAGAAAGGTTTTGCCATGCAAATGGGTTTACAAAGTCAAAGTGGATTCAAATGCTTTACCGAGGTATAAGGCCAGATTGGTTGCCAAGGGATTTAAGCAGGAGAAGGGCATTGACTTTGATGAGATCTTTTCCCCTGTAGTCAAGATGACTACTTTGAGAGCAGTGTTAGCTCTTGTTGCTCATGAGGCCATGGATTTATGTCAGATGGATGTGAAGACTGCTTTTCTTCACGGAGATCTCCATGATGAGATCTACATGAGTCAGCCAGAGGGATATGCTGTTAAAGGGAAAGAGCAGCTTGTGTGTAAGCTCAAGAGGAGCTTGTATGGACTCAAGCAGGCGCCAAGAGAATGGTACAAGAAGTTTGATGCCTTCATGCAGTCCCAAGGGTATCATAGGTGTGAAACCGATCATTGCTTGTACACCAAACGGGCAAAGGATGGCAGTTTGATGCTACTCATTCTATATGTGGATGACATGCTGATTGCCAGCAAATCTCAGCAGGAGATTAGTTCTTTGAAGAAACAACTGCATAAGTCTTTTAACATGAAAGACTTGGGTGATGCAAACCATATTCTTGGCATGCGGATTATTCGTGACAGGTCCAAGGGACTTTTGTTTCTGTCACAGAAGGAGTACATTGACAAAATACTGCAGAGGTTTAAAATGGAGGGGGGGAAGTCTATTAGTACCCCGTTGCCTCCACATTTAAAACTCAGCAGTAAGGACAGCCCCAGATCAGATGATGATAAGGCTGAAATGGCCAAGATTCCGTATGCATCTGCAGTTGGTTCTTTGATGTATGCCATGGTTGCCACTCGTCCGGATATTGCTTTTGCGGTGGGAGTCATCAGCAGGTATATGGCAAATCCAGGCAAGCGGCACTGGGAAGCAGTGAAAGGTGTCTTGAGGTATCTCAAGGGTACCAAAGACTTGTGCATATGCTATGGTAGGCAGGATGCATTGGTGCATGGTTTTACAGATTCAGACTATGCAGGGAATGCAGATAACCGGAAGTCTACTACCGGCTATATTTTCACATTTGCAGGAGGTGCTATATCATGGGTGTCTCGGTTGCAGAAATGCGTTGCACTGTCAACCACTGAAGCTGAATATGTTGCAGCCACTGAGGCTTGCAAGGAAGCAATATGGCTTACTCGGCTGGTGGGAGATTTGGGCATTACAAGAGATATGCCAGTTTTGCATTGTGATAGTCAGAGTGCTATCATGTTGGCAAAGAATCCGGTCTTTCATCAAAAGACCAAGCACATAGATGTGAAATATCATTTCATCAGGGAGGTACTGGAAGACAAGCGACTTGAGCTTGTGAAGGTGCATACTGATGATAATCCTGCAGATTTGCTCACTAAGAGCTTGCCTACAGAGCGGTTTGCACATTGCTGCCACATCATGGGATTAGGATGAGACCATTCTTATTTTATGGTCTTGTATACAGTAACTGTATATTGCTGTAATTTTTATTCTTTTCTCCCCTTTAGGCACATTGGCCTTTAGGTGGGAGGTTGTTGGGGTAAAGGCACATTGCCACCCTTTTGTTAAAGTTATGACACCTATGACTGTCTTAAGACAGTCATAGGGTGAAAGCCTAATCCTAATAAAACCTATGAGTTTGTGGTGTGGCTCAACACTTCACACCCACACTTTTCTGTCTCCCCCTCTCTCTCTCTGTCATCATCGTTCCACTCCCTCACTTTTCCCTCACAGAAGGTGCAGTATGGGCTGCAAGTAGATGAAAGGCACGAGGCCTTGAATGGGGTTATAAGTGTGAGCAAGGGCAAAGAGGAGGAAGTGAGTGAGAAGGGTATGCACGAGTAGATAGGTGCTTGGCAGGTGACGGAGAACTACTGTGGCAAAATGGCAGAAAACAAATTTGCTTTTGCTGGGCTGTTTTATACAGGTAGGTCATCTTTTTTTTCACTGTACCGTACCATTATTATGGCTCAGGCTGTATGGTATGCATTTACTATTCAAACTCTGCCGTGAATTCATACCAATACCCACAAGATTTTCATGATGAGGAAATTCTACATATTGAATTCCAAACCTGATTCTTTTGACCTTCCGAGCATTATTGTCTTAGTGAAGTGTCATATTGTCAAGGCTTCCTCAGATTTCAACACAAGCAAGTAGAGTATTGATAAATTTTACGTTCATGCTTGGCCTGCAATATGTATCCTCTATGTGAAAGAAGGATCACAATCAATTCCTCCCACACTTTCCTTCAAAGGGAATGTGTGCTGCCTCACTAAGCCATCTATTAGCCTGGACTCAAGCTTTTGGAGTTTTACTTCAGGCTATCCCATTTGTAAAGGTCAGCAGGGGAGAGATTTTTGCAGTGACCCTACAATGCCTTCCAATATGTCCCTGTTCAAGATGTACATCGCCAGTAAAAATCTCAGTTCAAAAACAAATAAAGGATTCCAAATCTGTACTCTGAATCAAGACTAACTTGTTTTGAAATGTTTAAGCAAGATTTGAGATCTGATGCATCACAAATATCAAGCCATGATTCTGTTTGAGGCGAAGCTACCTTTGTGCAATGCCCATTGCTGTATGGCTTCTTGCATGGACTATGTGCAGCAGCAAGAGTTTTTAGGTACAGCATTTGGTACAAATCCCAACTCTAAATGTGCATTTGGTGCAGATCCCAACTCTAAATTTTAATGTACAGCATTTGGTACAAACCCCAACTCACTAAAAGAATCCCAAGTGAGATCCTGCAATTCACGTGCAAAGTTGGCACCCACTCCAATGCACATACGAAACGAACAAGAAGTTGTGCTGCCCTCTATAGATTATTTGAGGTTTCCTAGACTCCATGCTGTCCATGTGCCCTCTATGGCTATATGGATTGTTGCTTCTTCTGTGTATGACTGCATGTACCATTGTTTTGTAATGTGTGCATTGATGACATTCAAGGATTTGTGACTTTTTGCACTACAGGAACATTCACATGTCAGAGGTATTTATAGTTTGTTAATTTTATATTGCTCAGTTTCCTTTTGGCTTGATTATGTTGAGCAAAATGGAAGTCTTTTTCCCCTCATAATATTGTAAGGCTATATAGTCGTATGCACTAAAACATTTAGTATATTATTGTTGTGACAAGGTGCTTGCAAGTAGATTATGTTGAACAAAATGGAAGTCCTTTTCCCCTCATAATATTGTAAGGCTATATAGTTGTATGCACTAAATTTAGTTTATTATTGTTGTGACAAGGTGCTTGCAAGTAGAGAATTAGTATGGAACAGGTTCTACAAATCATTAATATTATAATTGTCGTGCAAAGCAGCAAAACCGGCTTCTTGAATGGGAGTTGGCTCATTTAACGGGCACAGCAGATGACTGCCTTGACTGGTTCAGAAAGGAACATGCAAAGTGTCAGAGGGCTTGTTGAGGTTTTAAAAGAGCAATATGGATCTTCACAACAAGACACTGTGATTTGGAGATGGGAAGAAAGAGGTTTGTGCTTTGAACCAAGGTTGTAGACTTCGTGTATCTTGCTTGATTGCATTATATTTTGTGTCTGAGTTGAGCATATTGTTGCAGTTGGCTTTTTATTTTTGATACTGGAGTCAAAAGGTGGATACTGGAGCTCGTGGCCTACTCTCCATTGGTAAGTCTTTAAACTTAATCTTAGATTAGAAGCCCTTCCCATTGCAAATGGGAAAAGCTACCTCGAGTGATATCATTAGCTCAAGGACTAGATGATAAGCCATGATTACACGAGTGTATCGCAAACTATGCACATGCATTTTTAGAGTCCTAGGTTAATGCTTGATAGTCCTTTGCTCCAATTGTTTACCCTATTGAGCACTTTGGTTGATATTCAATTTGTATTTGAATAGGTAGCATTGGAAAGTCAGTATGTCTGGAATTGTACACCATTTTTAATTGCCCTGATTTGTATCAATTTCACTTGTTAAAAAGAACGTGTGATGTGCAATAGGGTAACCAAATTACTAGTGCAATGGTTGAACCTAATATTCAACCAAACTTTTGTTACTTTTGGGAACGGTAAGAAACTAGTTTTAGTGGATTACGCCACCTTAAAAATTTTACTTTATATGGTGTGTGAACTTATTACCCTATAAAAGGAGGTTTTCTAGCTTATTTAATGATTTAATTCAAGATAGCTTTAATGTGTAATTAGCTTCTTGTGATGTTCTTCCATAGTTCGACGCTACCCTTACATTAGATGTGAGCCTCCATGACATGTTGATATCTTGTCATCCACCCCCTAAACATATCGTAGTGTTGGGTGATTGCCATGAGCTTGACAAGCTTGTTATGTTGCACGCATGCAAGTGCCTTCATCATTTTGCTTGCAATTCTTACGTTTGTTGGGGAACACAAGGCTCGTTCAAATTTTTTTTCTGATCTCTCCTAAAAATGATATCATGCTTCATGGGCTAAAAGAATTCAAGGTTTTCAATTATATTTCATTCCTATTATTGTGTGCATACTATTCACCTTGACTTTGTAGTCTTCCATTATGTTCTAGCATGTGCATTTATAACCTCTCTTACAATATGAGAGGGCATTACTTTCAACTTTTTATGCGAGTTTGGTTTGGTGATTTGACATTTGAATCTTCCCAATATTAATCTAATTGATCTCCTTGTCCATATATAGTATTCAACTCAGCGTAATGCAAGTATCTTTAATGTACTAAGTAGTTCTTTTTTATGCAATCAGTACTTGTATGTCATCGATATTCCCATTTTAAATTCAATGCCAAGCCTTCTACTCAGTGTTTTATATATCTAGACAAGCCCATTTTTAGAGAGCATTTTGAGTCGAGACATGGGAGTGTCGATTGAAGTGCCAAACCATGTGCGTTAGCCTTATGAAATTTGTATTTTTCTAAACGACATGTCTCCATGGAGTTCTCCTTGTAATGAAGCTATTGTAAGATCCAATTAACGCTTATTGCATGTTTTCATTGTGGTCATTTTCTTTGGGGATTGTGTCACAATAGTTTCTTAGCCTAAAAGATATCCCTTATAACAATTAATGTTATTTGTCTTTACATTGGGGCATTGAGTGTTGGCCATGGATTGGATAACGCCCTCACAGAGAGTCGAGGGTCCATCATCTCCTCATCCTGAACCACCACTTGCACCAAAACACCGGCTTCTCTCCACCACTCCCACTTCTTTCATCTTCTCCTCTGCTCCTCCTTTTTTCCCTTCGCCACTCCTTCCTCCCTCTCCCAAAAAAAAAAAAGAAACACATGCACACACAAAGTTGATATTGTATATACAGTTCACTCTAAGATGGTACATTGTATGTTTGAACAAGGGAACCATCCAATAGAGGAACCACTAGATCACTCTTTAGCCATTGGTACCATCCAAATAGAGGAACCACCAGATCACCCTTTAGTGATTTGGTACCATATGCTTTATAATTTAACACTCTAGAATGCTACTACCCTTGCTTAGTTCCATAAAATTCACGACCCCTCAAGGACGAGATCGACATGAAAGTCGATCCCTCAAGGGCAAATGATGCGAAATATATGAATGGGGTTCATATAGAATCCACAAAAAAACTGTGGTGTTGTGGGACTGCAAGGCGAGCCGATTAAGATCTACGTGGTTGCACAAGGAAATACATTTTCCTTGCTTTATGATTAACTACAACCAACACTAAAATAACTCAAAGAATCAATGTGTTGGTCACTCCAAGCCAACGTCACCTCCTTGTTAGCACGGTGGTTGCACATGCTTTAAGCATGGGTTTTCATGATGCTACTTTATGATTAACTACAACCAACATTAAAATAACTCCAAGAATCAATGTGTTGGTCGCTCCAAGCCAATGTCACCTCCTTGTTAGCACGATGGTTGCACATGCTTTAAGCATGGGTTTTCACGATGCTAGATTTACATACTCGGATTAGTATAGTACGTTTTCCTTGCACCAACGTGAAAAAGGTTGTGGTTAGATGATAGGTGCCGAGCTGCAACAAAATTTCGGCGCGAGTGCGAGTTCATCCTAAATTCAAAATCTCACGCACAAGCGTATCGCGTTGTAGTCCCAAAATTGCCCCTAAAATAGCTCTTTGATTGTGCATTGACCCTCAACTATTGCATGCGTAATAGATGGGTGAGTAGGGAAGAGATTGAGTTGAGGAGAGAGAGTGAAGGGGGGGAAGGAGGGATTAGAGAGGGTAGGGGGCGAGGGGAAGAGAGAGTGAGGGGGAGATTAGTAGGGTCTCCCCCACCTATTGCGTGGGGGGATCGGGAAGAGAGTGTGGGGGGGAGGGAGTAGGGGATTGGGGGGGAAGTGAGCGGTCAATTGGCCTCCCCAACCCTGTTGCATGCACAACATGCGTGTGGGTGGGAAAGAGAGGGGATAGAGGAGAGAGAGAGTGAGGGAGGGAAGGGAGGTGACAAAGGAGAGGGGTAGGGTCTCCCCTACTTATTGCATGTGCAACACAGAGAGAGAGAGAGAGAGAGAGAGAGTGAGAGAGTTTAGAAGACTGAATTGTTTTTGTAAATAGGTGGGCTTTAAATGTTAAAGCAGATGGGCAATCTAGATAGAAATGAAGTCATGGATCAATTTTTGCTAGACTAGGTTACACTATTTAGCCTAAGATGCATGGTTATGTTCTATTAAGTTTGGGCAAGCCCTTATCCACCACAAGTTGATCGCGTAAACATGGTGAAGTGACATCTTCTTTTGGCCTCTATGAAAGCAAAAGCATGTGAACATGGAGTGGAAACACGCGCCCTAGTGGAGATGTACAAGTTGTGTACCTTCCAACCTAAAATTTAACAAAAAAACAACGTCCCATTGGAAAGCTTTTTACCTTCCAACCTTTAACACAAGTAAATGGTCCCATTAGAAGGCTCTTATACCTTGTGAAAGTTAGATTTGATACTATGTACATCTCTATTCATAGAGTGAAAGTGATACTATGCACATTTCTATTGAGAAGGTTAGGGTGATGGTTGCCCTAGACTTATTCAGATGTATGCCTTGGTAGACTATCAACAATATGTGCACATGGTAGATGTATGCCTTGGTAGACTATCAACCATATGTGCACATGGTACACACATGTTAAATGAACTCATTCTTTGAAAATCTTTTTTGCATCAGTGTTGCGCCAAATAAGCTAAATCTTCCAATTTATCATCATATCTATGAACTATGAAATTGTAATCACCTTTAATTTATCTTTATGTCATATTTTGCAAGGCTAATTATTTTATGTCTTATTTAGATTTTTCCATGAGTGAAAGAGTTTTCTAAGTTTTTTCTTATGAGTGAAGAGATTACCATTTTTTAAATCTGGCACTACAGATATGTACTTTAAAAATGGATAACTTAAGAAAAAAAATAATGAAAAAAAGTGCAATAACTATCATAATTTCCAATATGTAGGACATATGTGCTTTTCTTTGAAAAATTGGTATATCAACGAAAGACATTTCTATTTAGATCTCACAATCCTACTCCATGGTATGAAATGTTCACGTTTGGGAGACCCAGTCAAATTCTTTGCAACGTTATGAATGTATAAGCTTAGACTAAGTAAATATCTCATCAATGATGAGTAAATAAATATATTTGAATGACAAAAGTAAAGAGAGGCAAAGATGATTATGCTCATGAGGACAAATGGGTAACGAGAGCATCCTAGGTCTTTAGCAAAATGGAAGGCTACCCAATCTCAGTTGACGTACAAGAAAACTTTACAGACTTGTACGGAAGCGAGGAAGTTGTACGTTCTATGCTGATTCAAGACCATATACTACTTCTACGAGGTGAAAGGAGAGCAATTTAGAGACGACCATGACTCCTGGCTTACTGCTCCTCAGAACGGAAGGACGAAGCTGTGACAATCTTCGATGAAGATGATGGCCTATGCCCAACCCCTACCGTCTCGTATTCCAGCTTGATGCCGACTATTGTCACTGGGCTGTAAGGGTCGTCAATTCGAGGCACTAGCGTCACTACTAGACTCTCCTCTCCTCCCAGCCCCAGCTCCTGCACATTGCTGCTAATCGCCAAACGTACCGACGTGTTGATGTAGTTCCCCGTCATGTTGGTGATCAGATTCTGTGCCATTGTGGAAAATCGTCCCGCAAATTCCGTGCAATTGAGCATGGTGGACAGGTCTGCTTCGGGCAGATTCACAAAGACCTCGAAGTGGGCGGGAGTATCTCGCAGCCCCTCGATCCCTTCGATCACGAGGATCTCCTCCGCTTGCAGAGCATTCAGCTTGTCCCTATTTACCACAGCTGAGCATGGCTCCGTCAATTCCTCTCCAGCTACGCACAGTTTGGCACTGTCCGACAAACTCGCAACACCGTCGCTGATACTCGCGACTGTAGTATTCAACCACAAATTTTCCACGGCCTCATAAACGTATCCCAATTTCACAGTGTCCAAGGAATCCTTCACCTTGACTTTCACTAGCTCTGCATTCTCGTTGTAGAAGACGTATTCCGAGTTCAAATAGTCGAAATCGTCGATGTCCTCATTGCCTTCAAGACTTCTCCACACAACCCACAACCTGTCCAGATTGGCGTGATGCGTGTAGAAGACGGGATCCCGGGCGGCTGCATACAAAGTTCCCATGTCCTTCTTCCCAATCTGTATATGGTCCCCAGTCCAGCCATGGACACTGTTGTGTGGCATAGTCTCACAAGTCCCATAGCCCGGCTCTGGACCGTCATCCTTCCTGTATGGCTGTCCGAAGAAACTATACTGGGTGGTAGCCCCACTCACAACCATCCGATAGGCAATTGCGAGATTGGCAGCAGTCTGCTCTTCGGCGGTGCGAATCGAGGCATTCATGTAGTAGTAGTCAATCATGACCACCGACGGAGGGAGGTGCGAAGGCTCGCGGTACCTGTCGGTAAGGTTGGTGTAATTGATATAGGCAGCAGGGATGGTCATGCCATCGGGGTGATCGTAGTTCCAGAAAGGCAAAGCGAAGGTGTCATCATCCAGCAGCTTGGCAAGGATGCGTTCATGGAAGTAGAGATACCAGCGATGGAAGGAAAAGAAGAGCCAGGAAGCGTGGACTTGAAGGGGAGTGGAGGAATTACCCATCTGGTAAGTAGAGCCACAGTAGGCACAGTGGATGTTGGCCTGTTGAGCGAAGGAACGAGGGTCTTCGGGAGGGAGCGCTTTCATGAGAGAGTAAGCCCGATTCACCTTGGCAGCATACTCGTCGTCGAGGTTATGGGCTGCCGGCCTGACCTTGAGCTTCGAGGGGGCGCTTTCGTCGAATTCGAAGTCTATAGCGGGCTTGTCCCAATTAGGCGCGCAGCAATCGAACGGGATCTCCTCGTCGGGCAGATTGAGTGGGAGATGGCAGTATTTGAGCTCGGGAGCCAGAATGGGGTCTGCCATCGCCATTCTCGCACTTCCAAAGCTGAGCAGCATCACCACCGTCATACCCAGGATGATACACCACGACAGTGATGAGCTCTGGCTAGAAGAAGAAGGTGCACTTGGTCTATTGCATCGCAGC
The DNA here is from genome assembly GCF_047967505.1 of Dipteris shenzhenensis. Classification (NCBI taxonomy): domain Eukaryota; kingdom Viridiplantae; phylum Streptophyta; class Polypodiopsida; order Gleicheniales; family Dipteridaceae; genus Dipteris; species Dipteris shenzhenensis. The sequence continues at coordinate 52,578,323 of NC_141616.1, read as the reverse complement.
ATTCTGGCCAAAGCTCGTAGTTGCTGCTGTGCAGTTTGATGATGAAAATCCACCATGACGGAGGAGCAGCTCAAAATAGTTTCGCTACAGGCACCGAATCAATTTCTCATGCGACGGGGAACCGTCAAAGCCCTCCCGCAATCTGCAGGCACAAGCGCAGCAAGGTAAAGCAGATGGAATGCAAACTGGAAGAGAATGCGAAGGAACAAGAGCTGGAGACGATACTCACGTGAGCAGAGGCAGCAGCTGGGAGGCGTACAGAAGAGAGAAAGTTCCGAATCTGAGAAAAATTCTGGGATGGGAGATGGCGAAAGGAAAGGTGAGCGAAGTGGTCTTAAAGCAGGTGAGGGGAGGGAGATGAGAGGCAAAAGAAGCAGACAGGAGAGGCGGAGGGGAGCGAGGAGAAGTCCGTGGGAGAGAAGAACGTTGGGAACGTGTGCCGGTGATTAAACCCATGCACACGTCGCTCATTTAACTTCCTAATAAGCATGTATAGCGTCCCCTCCTACTCGTGTGCCTTCTTTTCTTTGCATGCCGCCTTCTTTGGCCTTTTGATTCAAATCCCACCATCCCCACATTCCCACACACAAGATCCGTGGGTTTGAACTGTCATTTCACACGAATATATATCTTAGGACCCTTCACACTTTCCTACATTTCTCAATGGAATGAGCCCCACCGTACCAGTGTTCACAGAAAACTTGCAAACTATATACAATGAACCTGTAACATTTTCATTTTCACCTGTAAAAAATATTTTCTCAATTTTGTAAAATCTGCAAAATTTTAGGCAATTTAGTTATATTTTAGCTAAAAGGTCGGCAAATTCTCAGGAAAAACCTTCAAAATTTGAAACCCCACGTTTTATGATTTGTTGAGAAAAATGTTTTCTGTGAACACTGCACCGTACCTTTCCATCCTCGTCCCTCCACCTTGCCTTCTCATTCCGATGCTCCACCTTGCCTTTTCATGGAATGCGCCCCACCTTGCTTTTCATCCCGGTTGTTACCTTTCTCCGCTTAGGAATGGGAATTGGTTCCTACCTTTCTCCACGTAGGAGAATGCATTCCCACTCGGTTGAAATGTCACTTCTAGCCTACTTGCCTACCCAAAACCATTCCCCTAAAATCCCTCACTATAATGATGCCTCCTCAAATCTAGTAGGCTTCTTGGAAGATCTTGAGCCATTTCCAACAATGTCGAACAATACCTATTTCAAGGGTGGACACATCTCCAACGGCATGGTACTAGGGAAAAACAAGGGAAAAAATATGATTAGCATTCATTATGCCTACCTTGTAAACATCAAAACATTTAAAGGAACCCCCTAACATAAAAAACATTTAAAGGAAGCCTCTACTTTAGTTTTCCATGGTGGATGTGGACGAAATAAAATCCCACAAAATAATTTTAGCTTTCAAGATGAACAGTCACTAAAGGGCAGGCCAAAAACCCTCACACATTAGAAAGGTACCTTGAAGGGGTTTGAGACACTTGGACTCAATCATAGGATGTGTGTAAGTCATGTGATTATGGAAGGGGAAAAAATAAATCATAGATATCCTTCTACCTCACCCATGCTTGCACCTTTCTCAAACCAACACCCTCACACGAATGCAGATACATAGGCGAAGGCCTATTCCCATTTTTAGCAAGGGAGGATCACTAATGAAAATGTGGTTAGCTGTGTTAAATGTATGAATAGCTTCTTAAGAATGCATATAAATTGAATACGAACAAGTAATTTAGATGGTTTTGTGATGAAGAATATGAAAATAAATGCGTAACACTTTAAGGAAGATTCTAGTTAGAATTTACAACAGTCAAGACTAAACAACATGGATACTTATAATTTAAAGGCCCTTATAGCAAGCCCAGAGATACTTCAAAACCCACTTCATTTGGTGGCCACACGTTCCTTCTTTGTACAAATACTCAATCACCAAGACCACTTGCTCAATCTTAAGTAGAACGATGAGAAACTAGCATAACATACTCAATTGGTTAGACTGAACTCCAAATCTCCCAAAAATCATCCCGCAATCAGCTCTTTACTAGTGTTGACCTCAATTGTGGCATTTGTAGACATGAATGTGTGGGCATCAATGGTGGATAGTTCAATCCCTAACTAAGGTATGACGTATGTTGGTCCCATGTGAGTCATGCTACATCAAAAAGCAACATCATAGGCAACCATTTCCAACATCATGGTCCAGGAGCTCGAATGTTCTCCAAATCATTCATTTTGACATAGGGGGCTATGCTTCTACTAGTCAATAGGTAAAGCATTGTTCTTCATCACCTTCACCGATGATTATTTCTAGAAATACTTGGATATACTTCTTTAAAGAAAAAACTATTAAGAGAGCATTACTGATTTTGGTAAAATTGCAAGATTTGGGAAAATGTAATGGGGAGAGAAAAACTCACATTTTTATTTTATGATCCCTTTGCATATTCTTGCCATCTTTGTTGTCCATCTTCATCTTGGTTCAAGAGCATCAATTTTTTAACTTTTGTGAGTCTCTTATTTCATTAACTATGGCTCTCCTTGTTAATTTAGACAATGCCTCCATTGTTTAGTTAATTCTGGGAATGTTTCGTAATATCTTTATTTATCTCCTTAATTTTATTCTAATGAGAAAATGTGTCCAAGAGTTTCATTAATTTTGGGAATAATATATCTCTTTGATATCATAATATTATGATCCCACAAATGTTTATGTAGTTTCTTTGTTGTCATTGGTGTTGGTGTTGGTGTTTCATTCTACTACATGACTATGACCAAAAGACTTTACATGTACTCTGACTTTGCATAGCATCTTCTGATAACGCCTCAGCCTTGTTTTCTCAATATTGTATCATTGGCCCTATGTATATAGAACAAGGGTCTATTGAGCCATTTTACTCCTGTGCTTGTCCTAATATTTTATATAGTCTTGTATAACATTGCACCAATTGTCCACCACCTGGCCACAAAGCTTTTCCAAGAGCATCTCTTTTCCACAACTGTATGCCACCACCCTTGAACATCCAGTGCTCTTGCATATGTTTTTTTTTTTGGGAGAAAAAAAGGTTTTATATTATAAACAGCTCATAAGATATACATTTAGCTCCCAAAAACAATAGTTATATATGTAGATCTACACATTGTGAGTTAGCCATATAATATCTCGTAGATAAGTCACTCTGAGTTGGTTTCATAGTAAATGGATCCCTTGAAGTGGCATTCTTTGTTGAAAGTCTGGCGGTGCTCTAGTTTATGGTTCTTGATCTCCACGAAGAACTGCTCGAGGTCGCTGTCATAAATCTGCTATGCTTGCTAACCATTCAGAAAACAAATTTTCTGCATCAGTATGCTTATCGTTAAATTGAAGCTCATTTCTGGAAATCCACACAAACCACAATGCATGTGCTCGCACGCATGCCCATCGTGTGTGTTTGACTTTAGATACATCCCCCAGGAGAATTGCTTTCCAATTGACTGGCTCTCCTAATTGTATCTGCACTTTCTTCCAGACCTTCCTAGCTGACGGGCATGCTACGAAAGGTGAAAAACATCCTCTTGAGCTCTTGGACACCGTTGACATTTTCCATCCCCTTTTCCAATTTTAACCCCCCTTGCATTTGTCCAAACAGCCTTTAGCATTACAAGCCAGAGCAAGGTTGACATCTTTTCCAGAATAGCTTTAGACTAGATAAGTCGAAATCTTCATTTCCAACAAAGCGTAGAGTTAGAGGTATTCCATCGGGAATTGAGGATAGGGATCATGTCTTCAATAGAGTCATATGGTGTCGGAACGGGTAGCAAATGAGAGGACAGTATCCAATTGGACTCTAGGGTGTAGTTGAGCACCGAGCCCCCCTTGCACTGTGTGTCACCTTCCTAGAGAGCTATTCTATGTTAATTATAAGTATTTACCTTAAGGTTGCACTAATTTTACTTTTCTTAGAGTTTTTAGTGAAACAAGTATTTTAAAAAATTAGCGTTTTGGCCCTATATAAAAGAATGGACCCTTTTTTCCTTTTCATTGTTTAAAGAGCTCTCCACTCCCACACCACCTTCCACTTGCCCCTAGCATTTCCACCCTATCTCTCGCACCCTCACCCTTTCTCTTGCACACTCTCTCCATCCCCCATGGCAAGGCCCAAGATCAAGGCACTGCGGAAACTGGCACAACTAGACCCACCTCCAGACTCAGAGACAGAGAGTGATAGCCTCCCCCCCTCTCCCCCCAATGATCCCCATCAAAGGGAGAAACTGCCAATCCGGAAGCCAGACAGGGAGCAAGAGGGACAAAGGAAGGCACAAGAAGAGGGAGAGACGAAGGCACAAGAGGGACAAAGAAAGGCACAAGAAGATCCTTATGTAGAGATTGATGACTCAAAGAGCACAGAGGAGGAGTGCGAGGAAGAGGAACAATGAAGGACAGAGTAGAGGACCAAGGCAAGAGCAGACAATCAGGGTCCACGCCAATAGGGGAGAGGTGCCCGAGTTCTAGGTATAGGGCAAAGAGGCGGTCAACATCGAGGAAGAGGCCCTCCACATTAAGGGCAAAGAGGCCCTCCTCTAGTGAGGTGATATAGATTCAAACTGGGGACGGTGGCATTTCAGGAGATCAGAAAGTTTCAAAAGTCCATCGATTTGCTCATCCCGATGGTGAGCTTCGCAAGGGTGGTACGTGAGGTCATGAAGGATGACAACATTAGCTCAATGTCCCAGTTTTATAGGCGCAGAGTTGTGGAGGCTCCCTGGCATATTTCTAGAGATGTCTTGCTTTCCATGGAGCATGCAGCTGAGGCCTACCTAGTAGACCTCATGGATGACACCCAACTGGTTGCCATCCATAAGAAAAGGGTCACTGGTGACCGCCTCAGACATGCAGTTTATTGTCCATCTTAGGAAGCCCAAGGGAACTTAGGGATGTTATATGCTCCACCTTGGGCAATAGTTAGAGTTCATGTACTTTGCCTATGGGAATCTATCTTGTATTAGCCTCTTTTCAATATAATAAAATGTCCTTTTTTGAATTGTCTTTGTATGTGCAATCTCAAATTTATTTTTAGTGTATTTGCAATCTATTAATTTACTTACATGCAATCTCAATTTACTTATGAAAGACTTTTTGATGACGTATACAATAGCAAAATGAAATAATAAACATCAAATCTCAATAGAACATGCAAAAGGAAATAATATTCAATTTTACTTAACATGGAAAAGGAAACAATGTTCTGTAGCAGGAAGAGAAAATAATTTGAAAACGGTATTCTTTATTGACATAGAGTAGTATTACAAAGAGCTCCCACTTGAACACACAAGCTACTCTAGTCTACGCTTCTTCTTGCTTGGCTCATATCCCCTTTTTGCTTGTTGAAGCAGAGAGGGTTGCACGATTTCATTCTCTATAGCCTGGGGATCTATAATGTCAGCTAGCCTTGCAATAACTATGATATTATGGAGAGGATTGGATCATGTATCCGAGAACAAAAATAAAGCTACACTACGCTTAACTAGAACAACGCGATCTGTACTAGGACAGATTGGCCTCATCTTCACCATCTGACTAAGGACCCTGAACTTCATGATATTCATCTTTCCATCTGGCAATAATTGTCGATGGAACACCAAAAGGTGTTGAGCCACTCTGTTGATGTAGTGGTCGATCGAAGCCATCCCCCCACCAGAAGACCCTTTGGTTCCACCGTTGCATCCGGTATATTCATCAACCCATAAGATATCCTGCAACTAACATATCACATCAAAACCCAAAGATTACATAAATTAATAAAACATAATTTTTTAGGAATTAATAAGAATAAGGATTTTTTATAGATGAAAATTAAAATCTAAAAAAAATCATATTTGGGAGGCCACTGAGACCCTAGCAACCATGTGCATCAATTTTAGGCAAAAAACCCCCCTTTAAGCCCAAAATCTGACATCATGCAACTAGAGCCCAGTTTCTATCCCCTACAAGCCCAAAATTAGACATCGTGCGACTAGAGCTCACACGATGTTGGATTTTGGGCTTACAAGGGGTTTTTTTGCATAAAATTGATGCACATGGTTGCTAGGGTCTCAGTGGCCTCCCAAATATGATTTTTTAAAAATATTATTTTTCATCTGTGACAAAACCATAACCATAATTGTTTCCACAAATGGAGTGGTAGGGGCAACAAGTGGCAAGGGCATGTGTCAGGGTCAAGTGGCTTGGTAGGATGTTCTGGGTTTAAAATCATAAAATCTTGTTGGGTTTTGTACTATAAACTCTAAACCCTATTTTTTATTCCCTAAAACTAATTGTATTCCATGTGGCTTGAATAAAAAATATAAACCAATTATTTTCCCTATGTTTCAAAACCATAACCCTAATTTTTTCCACAAATGGAGTGGCAAGGGCAAGTGGCAGTGGCAGGATGTCCTGGGTTTAAAATCATAAAATTTGGTTGGGTTTTGCACCCTAAACCCTTAACCCTACTTTTAATTTCCTAAATCATATTTGGGAGGCCACTGAGACCCTAGCAACCATGTGCATCATTTTCAAGCAAAAAAACTCTGTGAAAGTACTAAATCTGATATCATGCAATTAGAAATTGGGCTTTGGTTGCACGATGTCGAATTTAGGGCAACTGAAGCAAGGTGTGGCTTGGTCGTTACCTCATCTAGATTATAGGTAGAGGTTGGATATGCACGAGTCGAATATGAAGATAAGATGACCTCTCTTTCAACTTGTTCCCTAGCTAGGCTAATAGTATCCTCCTCAGGCTCCAGGTATAGGTTTAGGTCATCTCCTCCACCACTTGTTGATAGACCTGCTCTACTACTTGTGGATGCAGGACCCTTGGATTGCTTGCCAACATCCTCATCAAACTTGCTAGTTGCAAGGAGAACAGTAAGGGCTGCATCTCTCTCGATCAAATGAATTGGGGAAGATGAATCATCCCTGATGGGAATAGCATAGTCATGGAGAGAGATAGGGACATTATCCATGGCCCTACCTAGTGTCTTCTTGAAGTTAGCACTCTGGTTGAAAGAGCTCAAAATATCCAATGAAACCCATTGGTGAGGGGAGTTAGCAATCACGATAGATTGCCCATGGATAAGTCTATCAAAAAACTGAAGAGAGGGATTATCAGTAGGAAGGAGAGCTCTCAAATGTGACTCAAGATGGAATGCCTTGCAGAAGATAGGATAAACCTGATTTGCAGAGGCATGGGAATCAGTGGGGATGAAATCCACTGGTCAAAAGCCTCTCTAGGGAAAGCCATGAGTGTAGGAAGATGCTCAGGAAGATGAAAGAGGAGGCTGTGGAATGCAAGGTTACTCAAGAGTGGAAACTGAAAATGTGAAAATGACCTTAGAAGTGTACTTTACAAAATGGGCATTGCTCTTAAAAATGCTCTTAATTACAATATTTTTATATTTATTTATTTTTCTTTGGAAAGTGTTTCTCTCTTTCTCTCACTCTCTCTCTCTGTCTCCTTAGCTCTCTCCCTCTCCTCTCTCTCTCTCTCTCTCTCTCTCTCTCTCTCTCCCTCTCGTTGCCCTTAGCTATCTCCCTCCCTCTCTCTCTCTCTCTCTTAGACCTGCAAGGTCTTATGAGGATGTTAATATATCTTTCTTTCTTTCCCTCCCTTTGTGTCCCTCATTGCTCTCTCTCTCTCTCTCTCTCTCTCTTGCTCCCCCTCTCTCCCTCGCTCTCTCTCTCTCTCTCTCTCTCTCTATCTCTTTCCCTCCCTTTGTGTCCCTATTTTCCCTCTCTCTCTCTCTCTCTCTCTTTGACACCCGCTCTTGTTGCCTTGTTGCCCTTAGCTATCTATGTCATGGACATTGATTTTACATATACACTTTTTGTATTTTGTTAGCAGCTCCATCCTTTGGATTAGTTGTATCTGGGCTTTTTTTCAATCTCATAGTCTCTCAAAGACCTTAATTAACTTTCTTATTTTTCTCTTTCTCAACTTAGAGGTGCAAATGAATAAATGCAATCTTAATTCTCTCTCTCTTCCCATTCTCTACCTCTTTCTCTCTCTCATAGTATATCTCTCTCTCTATTCATACATCTAACAATGTCTCATGGCCAGGTGCATTATTTGTGTCCCTGACTATTGTCTCTCTCTCTCTCTATTCATACATCTAACTCTATCTCATGGCCAGGTGCATTATTTGTGTCACTTATTGCACTCTCAACTTCTCTCTCTCTCTCTCTCTCTCTCTCTTGCACACTCTAATTGCTATCTATCTCTCTCACACACTATCTCTTGCACAATACAGATATACAAATATCCACACAGATTTAAAATTACAAATATTTATCGCTTTATCATTCATAGACCATAGAGAGCCATCAATCTGGAGGTGCAAACTTAATAAATAAAATCTTAACAATAAATGAAACAACACTTTGTATTATTTATGATTTCTGCTCATACATGTAAGAATACCTCATTGCCAAGTGCATTGTTGAAGCACTAAGGATCTAAGAAACTGGATATTATGAAATACCTGCCATCATGTCTCTACTATCTCTAGAGTATGGGGGGGGAAATTTCTTACAAAGGATACTTGTCTCATCCCTATATCTAACTTTGTGATTATCAAGTCTAAAATAATAGTCTTGGGGAGGGCTTGATGTTGCCAACTACAATTCTTCCGTGATAAATCGCATGGCCCACTCCTCTTCTAATTCCAACATTAGATCAGGATGTCGTTGTCGATAAATTGATACCTTGACAATAGTATTGTGAGTCCCATCACACAGATCATCATCCATTGCTTCCCATTGCAGGTTCTTCCATCTAAACCTTCTATATGTGAAAGTCATGCAAAGATTTTGCCTTCCATTAAAATACCTACAAAATTTGGGATCTGTTAATACATAGTATCCTAATCATTTTTTATACAAACAAGAATTGCAAGATTTGCTCACTGAAATGTCACATCTGAAGTGCTCAATCGACATTGTACTAAATCTTCAGTATGACATGTTCTTGTTGTCCATCCATTGTCAAATAGCTCAGACAGCTAGTCCATTTCTAAGCTCTTGCAAGTGTAAGTAATCTTTGTTTTCCTTAATTGCCTACAACTTGCAAAGAAATCAACAAAGCATGGAAATGGAAGAAACCAGCTCAACCTAGCATTTCCTCCACTAGTAGTTGGCTTCATAGCATTTCTCACATCAGTAAACATTCTATTTCTATATGATTCACTTATCTCCATGCTTGGAAGCGGCCATTCTGGACTATCAAAAGAGGGCATGGGAAGAGATTCTAATCTACCATACTATCCTTCTTCATTTGGCACAATGAACATTGAGTCATAGAAGAAGATCCCATCCTTTTTTAATTTTGATGGTGTGTGACCTTCATACTGAAGACTCCCAATCTCAACATGGAGGACATACAACACCCCAGATACGCATGCTGTAGGCTCCCACTCTTTGTAAGTAGATGGATATAAGTCTATAAAACAAATACAAGGCATAAGACAGTTGTGTCAAAGTCCCAAAATAAATGCAAATACTCTAAAAAGCAAATGAAGTACTACTACACTTTGAAAAAGTTTCAATTGGGCCTATGATATGGAAGTCCTACATTCGGATTCTCGGATGCACATATATGTTAGCATGGGTAAAGACATGCTGAATATATACCCGTGTCACTGTGTTACTGCCATGAGAAATTTGAAAATCTAAGATCCTTCCCTTCCAGTGTTTGGAGATGTCCATTGTATCCTTCTGACCCACTTTGTAGCACCCATGATTAGTGGGTTGCATTTTGATCCAATAATATTTCCTGTAGACCTGAGGAATCTGTTCCCCATGCTCATTCTTAACATTCTTCAATATAATAGACTATAAACTACTTCTATATCTATCATTTTCTACTTCCATAGTTACTTGCCCCTGTACCATATGATTAAAATTAGCTCTTTTTACTTCCATAGACCCTCCAAATTTATGTCTTCTACTCTCTCTTTCTTTATCCCTCTCTTTCTCTTTCTTTGCAAGTCTTTCTCTCTCTCTCTCTCTCTCTCTCTATCTCTCTCCTTTAACTGAACCTCTCACAAAAACAAGCAAAATATTATTATAAAAAACATAGAATACTTCTCTCTCTCTCAGTCTGTCTTCCAAGTTACCCCTCACACAAACAAACATCAAATTATTTTAAAATACTTAGTTTATGATATGCTCTCTTCCTGCTCTATTTCTCCACAAACAAAGAAAAAATTATGAATATCATATCACTCTCTCTCTTCCTCCCAAAACTCTTTGATTAGGATCTCTTTTTCTTCCTTCTTTCTCAAATACTTCTAAAACCTAGCAGTTTGAAATACAATCTCTGTCTCTCTCCCTCAATCATCCCCTCAATGGAAGAAAACATAGCAATTCAACATATAATCTCTCACTCTCTTTTCCCTTCCTCTATCTGCCCCTCCTATACTAGCAAAAAGACAAACGACTATCTTCTTATATAACAATATTCCAATGTAATAATACATATTAATTAATTTTGATTTGAGAGCCTTGACTGGTCAATATTGGAGACATAGATGAGAGAGGAGAGATTTGTGTATCTGTCTCCAAGTAATGAAGTGATTTCGCCTTGAAAGTTTTGTTTGCATCAAATTGAGCTAACATTCTAGGAGACAATAACAATAGCAGAACTATTGCAAAGCACAGATGCACATATGCTTGGCACAATTGTGGTGTAGTTTTGGAAGACGTTGGCATGTATGAAACTAATAGGTTCAACAAGTTGTTATCTAAAATTTGCAAATGGCACAAGCATAGATGATTGCACAATTGTGAGTAGCTTTGTGATAATGTTGAATTTTAGAAGTAAGAAAAACCACGTTTGATATCTAGCTCACATTCGATAATGACCAAGAGCACATAAAAATTGAAATGCTCATTGTCTCTAGTTATTCAATAGCAATTTGCTAGTTATTCAATAGCTAGTAGTAGTTTACAAGTACTCCTAGGACCAAATTAATAGTGAGAATTGGTAAGTAAACATGTAGCATACTTGTTGGAAGACATTTCAGCATACATTTACTTTTTGGTTGAAAGACTCATTCACAAGTACTTTTGCCTTTCGTGCAATGTTCACTACTCAGGTCTCCAGTGAGTTAACATCTGCAGAAATATCTCACCCTTTGTACACTACTTGCTCCATTTGTGAAACATAAAATGGGCTACATAGAATAGTAAAAAATATTTACAACAGTCTTGCAAGAAACACGTTGAGCTAAAGAATGTGAATTCCATGGTAAGACAATGGCATAGACACTCCAGTCAATCAATACGTCAACCAAAGTGAGAGATTTTTGCCAAAGAATTAGCTTGATGTGCATCGATGGTGACTTTATTTTTGCAACTAGGAGCTTCTTGAATGGATGTGTGTCCACAAAAGCTATTGAAGAACAAGAAACTCTACAAGCTACTATTGTTGAAAGCCAATCTACTTGAGAAGGTATTGCTTGAATCTGTGATGCTAGAATTTCTTCTGTCATTGATGAAGCTGCAAATTCTATGATATGAGATTGGATGGATTTGAATGATCACAATCTCACTAAAATGAACATAATCATAAAATGAGCCACATATCATTCAAGAGGCTTTATCTCAAGCTCCAGGAAGCGGATTCCTAAACTTTCAAAACCGAAACAAAGATGAGAAGGGGATCTACAAGAAGAGGTGAAAATGCCTCACAAAGGGGGGCTTGTCACCTTGACCGAACAAGGTCTTTGACTCTCTCACAATGGAAACTCTATCATAGAAAGAAAGGACCTCGTGGATCTCTCTCTCGGAGATGGAGGGTGCTTCACACAAGGAGGGCTTGATGCCTTGACAAGATGCAAGGGCTTAGGAGCACTTAGTGCTTTGGTACCATGATAAAGTGGGGAGTGAGAGAGAGAGATAGATAGAGGAGTGCACATGATATAGCTACCTGTACACTATGTTGTATTGATCATAAAAATGAATATATACATGAGAGCCCCTTAGGGTTAGGGTTTGCCCCTAATGCCCTTAGGGTATGGTGCAATTTACACCATCCTCAATCGGCATAGCCTTGGTAATGGAGGAGACTACCTAGGGTTGGTTTTAAAACTGACCTTGTTGGCACCTCTCCTTTTAGAAGTGGAGGCCCTCAGTAATGGTGGAGGATATTGAACTTTCTAGCACCTCTCATGAGAGGAAGAGATAGAACTTGGTGATGGAAAATGATACCAAAGGTCCGTTACCTTGGTGGCACCTCTCCTTTTAAATTGGTTTATGGTTGAAGCATGGTGAAGGATATCCAAGATCAGTTTTAAAATCAACCTTGATGGAATCTCTCCTTTGCAAGGGAGAGACATGGTGATGGAGGATGCTACCAAAGGTTGGTTTTAAAGCCAACCTCATTGGCAACTCTCCTTTTGTAGGGGAAGGGCCTCAAGCTAGGTGGAGGATAGTCGAGATGAGTTTTAAAACTAACCTTTCTAGAACGTCTTCCTTCTTGCAAGGGAGAGTGTTAGTGATGGAGCCAACATTTCCAAGGTTAAAATTGACCTTAGTGGCACCTCTCCTTTTGGAAGGGAAAGGCCTCAACAATGGTGGAGGATACCAACCTTGATAACACCTCTCCAAAGAGTAAGGGAGAGGCATTAGTAATGCAAAATGGTGCCCAAGATGGATTTAAAATGACCTTCATGGCACCCCTCTATTTGGAAGGAGTTTAACATTTAGGCATCGTGAAGGATACACAAGGTTAGTTCTAAAACTGACCCAGGTAGCACCTCTCCTTCTTGCAAGGGGGAGCAATCTTGATGAAGGATAATATGAAAAATTGTTTTTAAAACCATCGATTGCACCTCTCCTTTGGTCAGGGAAGAAGCTTAGGCAAGGTGGAAAATACCCTAGCTTGCTTTTAAGACTGGTGATGCTAGAACCTCTCCCTTTTTGCAAGGGAGATCATAAATGATTGTACAGTATACCCAAGGTTAGTTTCAAAATTGACCTTGGTGGCACCTCCCCTTTTGAATTGGGAGGCCCTCAAGCAAGGTGGAGCATATGCAAGGTCTTGGCGGCACCTCTTCTTGTAAGGGAGAACCTTGGTGATGAGGAGAAAACCCATGATTGGTTTTAAAACCAACCCTTGGAAGCACCTCAAGGCCCTTGTTTCAAAATAGGCCTTGTATGTATGTATGTATGTATATACATACGTAAGTATGTACATACATATGTATGTATGTATGTATGCATGTGTCTGTGTGTGGGCGTGCGTGCATGGGTGTACGTGCACATGCATGTGGATATGCATGCATGCATGTGTGTGTGTGTGCGTGTGTGCTGCTCATGCTGGGAACCAGGGTAGTATCAATACCAGATATGACAATTCCGTCATTCTCATTCTCAGAATTCAAGGCCATTCCTTTCATACCACTGGCAAATTCTACCATTTCCCCTACTTGAATCTTGTTGGATCCATAAACACGTGCAATTCCAAAGTGGTCTACTACATCAGAGGCAATCTTAGGGGTGTTAGGATCTCCTTCTAGTAGTCCTCCTTTGATGCTAAGGGCGTTGATGAGTTTTATGAGAGAGACACACACATGCATTTATTATGAGAGGTGCTAGGGTGGGATGCAGAAAATGTAGAAGAGATGTAATATGAGCGAGAAGAAGAAAATCAACAGTGAATGTACAGCTCCTAGATTTAAAGAAACTCAAATAAATGAAAGCTTTCATCTCCAAACCTGTGCCCTTAGTGTTGCATCACTTCTTCTTGTTCTTGTGCTTCAAAGCAAGGCTTGTTCGATGTTTGATGTCCCTGGGAGGCAGCTAGGATAGTGCTTTCTTTGTATTTGGAGGACAACATTGATGTCATTTAAAAGCGGTGAACAAAAAAAGGTAAAACATATGAGAATAATCACATTTAAAACACCCCTATTTTATTTATATATATATTTAAAATAATTATTTCCCCTCTTTTGTAGTATACATATTTCAATTTTGATTTAAAAGTCCATAATACACTAGGTAAGTATTTTTAAAACCCTCTTGTCTATAAAATTTTCCATAAGTCTCCCAAATTCAACAATAATTATGTTCAGAGTCATCAAATTCTAGTATTGCATTTGCATCTGATCTAGCCAAATGATATTTAATACGTACACGGCTGGAATTAGTAATTGTTATACATTTTTCAACATCATAGTCATGCTTCTTTTTAAGACTTCCAGTCCTCAATTTATAGCAATGAATAATGCTACTCACTTCCATCTATATTAAGCCCTCTTTGTTTGGAACCCATTTACATTTCTTTTGCAAGAAACCCTCATAGAGTTGTTTCATTGTATATCTTTTTGGGAGACATTTTAATGGATTTGGTTCATACCAGAAAGCTATTATGTTATAGGAATTCCCTTGCTATCTAGGCAACCTTTGCCACATAACTTGGGCCACCTTTGTGATCCAAATTTGAATTTGGATCAAATGCACAAACTGCAACAAACAAACCGTCTTCAATCTTGTTAGATAGTACAAACTCCAGCAAGGGTTTGTCACCCTTCCTACCACAATATTTCCAAGGTAGAAGGAATTGCTTAGCTTTTTGCACATCAATCACCATATTTCATCGGATGTTTATCCTAGTTACTCAGGTTGTTCTGGCCAAAAAGATTCAAAGTATTCAATGTTCATTAACTTTTCTTATTTCTTTAAAGATTTGACAAGTGCCTCGTTTGACTTAATTATCTCCAAATTTTTATTTGATGGCTCAAGATGCTTTTGCATCCTACTTTCAATAAGTTTAATAAAGTGTTTCGAGATTTATGTCAAGTTCTTTGTTTTTGTGAGAACAAAACTAGCTTCCTTCAATGGAGTTATTTGTTGTAATAAATCCATAAATGAACTCCATCCACTGATTAGTGCTTCCATTGCATATTGGAGTATTTTTATGCATGGTAAACCAAAAGTAATGTGGATTTGTGTCTCTTATTAGTGCATCATCTCCTTGTTTTAAATGTAGCTCTATGAATGCTCTCCAATCTACCATCCTCTCTAAGATAGCCACTTCTGATTCTTCCTTTCAAGAACCTCCAAAGTTTTTTTCAATTTAAAATGTCATATCATCCATTGTCAAAACATCCCTTGACTGCAACTTGCCAAAGATAACACTAAATATTTCATCTATGTCTTCATGTGTATGGCCAATAATAAGAAAACCAACTTTCACTTCTTCAAAAAATTTCAAACCAACCAGCATAAGGAATAAACCAAATATATATCTATTCTTGTTTTTTCTCTAGCAATTATCAGCCTAGATATGCAAGGTAGGAGGTGAACATCCACATGCATATTTGACCTTTTTTATTGCTTGCCTCTTGCTTACTATCGTGTTCATGCAAATTATCAATCCATACATTACAAAAGAGTCGGTATCCATGTACTAATAGTCCACAAAATTTTGTTTTTACTCCTTTTTGACCCTCCAATGGTAGTGGGGTGCATATGCAGACCACTCTAGTTGCAATTTGAGCCATGTGCGCTCATTTGTGGTGCTCATTGGGTTGGAATGGATGGATGCATTGTGATCCTTGTTGGATGCATTGATAGGATCAGATTGCCTTATGGGATGCTTTATTGATGGATGTTTAGCAAATAGATGCTATTTTATGCTGACGGATAGCTTTGAAACATTGTAGTTGATGCATTGACTTTGCTATACTCTCTTGGATGAGACATTATTGATGCTTATGTCCATGGATGGTGTTTATACTTGAGGCATTCGGCTCTTGTTATCATTGTGTTTGCCATTGTTTTGTCATTGCAGGTTGACATTTTCTTTTGGGCTAGATTTGCTCATATGTATCCATAGTATATGCACATGAGTCAGATGCATTTTGATGCTTTAAGCATTGCATTTTTTGGTGATATTACCCTCCATTTTGGTAGACATATTTGGGTGCACCTAGTATTTGGTGTGATTCTTTCATGCAAGCACTAGCATTTGGGATTTTGTTTTCTTTGCATCATGGCATCCTCTTCCATGTCTGAAAAGGAGTTTCT
This sequence comes from Dipteris shenzhenensis, assembly GCF_047967505.1. Taxonomy (NCBI): domain Eukaryota; kingdom Viridiplantae; phylum Streptophyta; class Polypodiopsida; order Gleicheniales; family Dipteridaceae; genus Dipteris; species Dipteris shenzhenensis. The sequence goes on along the minus strand of NC_141616.1, from coordinate 52,562,265 downwards.
CAGGACTAAAAAGTTTGATGGGACAAACTTTTCTTGGTGGAAAGCACAGATAAGGGATGTGCTTATTCAAAAGAAGAATATTGAACCCTTGGAAGGGATCGCAACTAAGCCTGTAGCTATGTCTGAGGATGATTGGAATGAGTTGGATGCATTAGCAAAGTCTATTGTTAGACTTCATCTTGCAGAGTTAGTTTATTTCATAGTAGTAAATGAGCAGACTAAGAAAGATTTGTGGAAGAGATTATGTGCCACTTATGAGAAGGAAACTGCCTCTAATGGAGTTTACCTCATGAAGAGGTGGTTTGAGTTGCAGATGAAGGAAGGGGTCTCCATTGCTTCTCACTTAAATGAATTCAATATTATTTTTAGCTAGATTTAGGCTCAGAAGTTGAATTTTGATGTGGAGACTAAGGCAATATTCCTCTTGTGTTCATTGCCATCCTCATTGGATACCTTTCATACAACTATCAATAACTCTGCACCTAGTGGAGTACTTAAGTTTGATGATGTTGTGGGTAGCTTGTTGGCCAAGGAGATTAGATGAAAGTCTATAAATGGCAACAAGAAGGAAACTACCTCTAATGAAGTTTACCTCTTGAAGAGGATGTTTGAGTTGCAGATGAAGGATGGGGTCTCCATTGCTTCTCACTTGTATGAATTTAGTACTTTTTTTAGCCAGCTTTAGGCTCAGAAGCTAAATTTTGATGCGGAGACTAACGCAATATTCCTCTTGTGTTCATTGCCATACTCATGGGATACCTTTCATACAACTATGAGTAACTTTGCATCTAGTGGAGTGACATAAGTTTGATGATGTTGTGGGTAGCTTGTTAGCCGAGGAGATTAGACGAAAGTCTATGGATGGCAAAAAGAAGGATGCAGCCTCAAATGTGTGAAGGGGAAGATCACAGTTCAAGGGGAATTCCCAAGAAAGAGGGAAGTCTTGTAGCAAATCGAGGGCATGGAACATTGAGTGTTACTATTGTGGCAAGAAGGGCCACATGAAAAAGGATTGCTACAAGCTAAAAAGAGAGCAAAAGGATAAGAAAAAGAATGCAAATTGGGGGGTAAATAATAAGGAGATCAATGCAGTCTCTAATGATAATGACAATGACATTCTCTTCATGTCTAGTCTACTTATAGAGTTGCTTACCACTTCAGTTGATTCATATTCCCAGGATTGGATTTTGGATTCTAGTGCTTCATTCCATGTTACTCCCCATAGGGAATGGTTTTTCACTTATGATAGTGGAAAGACAGGTTGTGTGCATCTTGGAAATAACTATGCATGTGACATAGTGGGAGTAGGTGACATAAAGTTTTCTTTTGCAAATGGGTCTGCATTTGTTTTGAAAATGTGAGACATGTACCTAAGCTGAGTAAGAGTCTCATTTCAACGGGTCAGCTAGATGATCCTGATTTTTAGATCACCTTTGGGTTTCAAAGTTTGAAAATTTAGAAGGGCTCTATAGTTTTGGTAAGAAGTGCCAAGTGTGGGACATTGTATCCCTTACATGTATCAAGGGTGTTTGATCATGTTGTTGCAATAATCGAGTAGCCAAGTACTTCTTTGTGGCATTGCTAGTTGGGACACATGAGCCAAAATGAAATGAAACTCTTATGCTGTTTGGGTTATGTACTGCATTTGTGTTTTTCTGACTTTGAATTTTGTGAGCATTGTCTCTATGGGAAGTAGACTAAATCATCCCATAAAAGAAGGGGAAAGAAAGAGCTTGAAAGGCTTGATTTGGTGCATTCAGACGTATGTGGTCCCATGCTTGCATGGTCATTCTCTCCGGTTGTGAGGATTACCACACTTAGCTGCCTACTTGGACTTGTGGCAATAGAGGATATGGAGCTTATGGAGATGGATATCAAGACAGCTTTCTTGCATGGGGATCTGCATGAGGAAATTTACATGGTACAGCCCGAAGGCTTTAAAGAAAAGGGCAAAGAGAATGTTTGCAAGCTAAAAAACAATCTTTCGACAGATAGCTTCAAACACACTGTGTTATGCTTTGAAGGAGGCTTCCAAGGACTATTGATGCACACGTGTACATGCATTGGAATGAGGTACATTAGTGCATTTCCCCTTTCCATATGCACATTCGAGTAACTTGCCAACTGTGCTAGGGACCGTGTGCCACTCCTATGCGTAGTTGCACTTTGTGAGCGACCTTCCATAGCTGTTGACTGCTTACCCAAGTATCTAAGACCCACGTTTTTTTCTTCAATTTCAAGTTGGGACTAGTGGTGTGCGACTACATTGTCCACAATCGAGTATGCAATTGGAGATGTTTCAGTACAAGACACGGGCCTCTTTCAGACACTATCTTTTGATGCTTTGCGGGTGCGAGCATGGGCAAAAGATCATTGGTATGGGTGGCAGGCATGGAAGATGTCGATGTAGACATCAAATAGCCATTGGTATGGTTGTCGATATATCTTCGGTATAGGGGTTGGTATATACCAACCCTTATACCAACATATATACCGATTACCATACAGACTGCTACCAACCCTTTTATTGACGCTTTCACTGACTTCTGGGTACAATTTTCCATATCGATGTTTTTACAGAACGTCATTTCCAAGCGTCCCAAAATATTTTTGGACCACAAGTTTGGTCATTTGAAAGATAAAAAATATAAGAGTATGTAGACCAAAATTGAGATCAAAACACTTATATATTGATAGTAAACTTAACATACAAATTAATGTACAAAATGTCACTATAAAAATGTGAGGGCCAAATTACACATAAGAAGACTCATCAATGCCAAAACTATGAATTAGTAGCATTTACATTGATGGCTTCATCTTGAGCCAAGTCTTGTGTGCCAAATATGTCTATCTCAAGGTTTAAATACAATTGATTGCCTACATCATCATCTACTGTATGTCTACCTAAGACTTAATCCTCTAGTTCTCCCTCTTCTTCCCCAAAATCACGATCTCCACCATCCTCCATTACAGTGTCATTATTCTCACCTTCTTCGTGGCCCATATCATTATCATCATCCTCTTCCCTAGATCCATTGCATCTCCATACCCACATTCCTATCTTCAAAAATATGTTTGCTTCGAGGAGCAACTTGGACCACGTACCACCATCTTGGATCGAAATGATCAAAGATGAAATACCACCTACGTTGAAGATACAAATTAGGTGCTAGTAATTATATTCATTTATGCTCAAGTAGAAATTAAAAAAACTAATATATATATATATATATATATATGAACATATATCTACTAACATTTGTTTGAAAACTAAGATATTAGCTTTCAATCAATTAATTAGTGTGTACCTATTCACAATACTCTAGAAGAACAGAGGTATCACTTTCATCAGTCCAGGGTTTGATGGAGTCAATGGCAAAGAAACCATCGCTACCTCTCTTGACTATAACATTGGGACCATTGTAGATAGTTCTTAACCATTTGACATCAAGAATGAAAATACTAAATCAACTAAAATAAACTTCATAGATGTCATGTATGGCCCCATAATAATCTAACTGTGAGGAGAGAAGATTGGTATTAGAAGCACTTTCTCAGCTATCTTGTACAAAGTTAGCCATGACTCCACAATCATATGTGACTCTCCTTGAATAGATGCCTTCGACACAAAAATGCCGTCCATGTGACCACAATGCGTAGTAATTTTTGTACTACAAAAGAACATGATGAAAATAATGAGGATGCATTTTTTGGCGATTGTGATCATAAATTCCCAAATTTAGTAGAAATGTTAAAAACTTACATGTGGCATACATCTGCAAGGTCCCGTGCTCTCGATTAGTAATGTCCTCTCCATCATGTTTGGCTTCACGAAGGGCTTCTTGTAGCCAATCAAGGGACATGTGTCTAGGGAGAAGAGTAAGGTCCAGTGGATATGGCACCCTCTGCCTATGCATGACTCTAAATCTCACCCTCTCATTTATTATTATTTATTTGGCCTCTTCATATCTCTCCACCCATCTTTGCATCTTGGGACTATTGAGCACACAAAACTTATTGAATTTCTCTTTTTGCTCTTCGCTCATCTTTCTTTCAACCCCTTTACCTTGGGGAACCTCTACAATGACACGATCGTCATCCTTGATGTTCCAAGCATGTGGCATATCAAGATCCATGGATGCAAGAAACTCTATGATGTATACTAATGACTCTTGCACAAGCAATCCCTCTCCCATGCTTGCTTCGGGTCTAGCTCTTTACCTTACAAATCCCTTCAAGGTTTTCATAAACCGTTCAAGGAAAAACGTCCAACAACTATGAATGGTTCTCGGAAGGGTGACTTCATCAACTACGTGTACAAGCAAGTGTGTAGCTAAGTCGTCATAATGCTTGAGTAAAATTGCTTCTCAAGCAAGCACACAGCATGGAGCCCAACTTAGCCCTCTCGATGCTTGATACAGAGATCTCTTTTTGTGAGATCCACCTTTTCCACATGCACTTGTAAGATTCAATAATTTATACCCATCATTTAAAATTGTATGAAATATAAGGAAGGTGGTATGATAGTAAGCATACTTGACAATGCCACTGATCTTGTAGATAGCGGTTCTAACATCTTCTGATTAATAAGCATCCTCTCACTGTAACTGGGAGGATAAACTGCCCAAGCAAAAAAGGAGTTATAACAATGTGTCACAATCATATAAGTTAATTACACGAAAGCATTTCAATCTTAGTTCTACTCTTATTTCAAGCTAACATGTAGAATATTTATAAGACCTTATGCCAATCATGGGACTTGAGACCACTAAACTTATTGTCCCTTGTAAACGCACACCTCAGGCAATGCATGTGTCCCATGCGTGTCCAAAAAGATGCAATATATGCCTTGACCCTTGCCTCCTCTACCTTGGAAAGGATCCATGGTGCCTTTGGGAGAACACTTTGTGGAGGATGCTCTTGGGTTCCTGAACCACCCTCCTAAATTGTAGAACCAAACTCTTGAGTTCTATGCATATGCTCTTGGGGTCACAAGTGAGGCATCTTACCCATCTCGTGCAAGTCTTCTTGCACTCCCCTTGTGTCTTTGTCACCAACCAAGTGTGCCCAAATAGAAGCCCCCACATTCTTGAACATATGCATGGGATCCAAGAGGTGATTGATTTTTAACTTGCCCCAATATGGACTCTCATGAAAGATAGACAGCTGGTCCATACTAGGACGAGGCTCCTCACTATTAGCTCTCCAATCCCGAATCTAGTAACTTGCCTTCCTACGGATTGGTGGTGGATCAAGTTGACCTTCATGTCAAGGATGATCAAGCGAAAGCTATTGAGCATGACCTTCATAAACCATCTTCCTCATATGTTTAGAGTGTCTCACATTCAAACTAGGGCCACAAATAGGACAAGCATGGTACCCTTGTGTTTTAAGTCCTACATATATGCATGGACACATAGGTCATTTGACATAGATCACACCACAATAGAATCATAAAGGTATCAATAGGCATGTAAGAGCACGTACCTGCACAGCCCCCAAATCTTGGATAGTCATGCATGGTCCACATCAAAATTCCCTTGATGCACATGTCTGCGGCTCTCGCCTCAGGGCTCTAGAAATATCAAAGACACGTATGCCCCTCCATAGGGTCTACTTGATCAAGGGTGCCATGTACACGTCCATATTTTGGGCCTTGTACTTCCCTTGGGGCACCAACTCAATGTGTAATATGTTACTACCCTCATCCAAGATCCAAGGTATGGGGGGACAAGGTCCATACATAATATGCATGGATTTCCTTAAAAACTTTCAAATATGCAAGTGAAAAATATGGAAATTTCATGTCGCCCCTCCCACAAAATATAAGGTATATACCTTGAAAAATATGCAAGCTTTTAAGATTTGTACATATTTTTCATAATATGTGAGGCCCAAGGGGGGGGGTCTTTTGAAGGGGGGGTAAAACAAAAAATACACTAAAATGTGAAAACCCATCTTCTTTCAAATTGATGTAACTTTTTCATGTGCTACCCAAATTTCAAGGTGTAAAGATGTATTTGCAGCTCTTTTAGTGTATAACACAACCATGTTAATTTGAATAATTTCTACTCATGGCATATTGTTAAATTCATCTCATACTCAAGATTTTGATAGGTTTTCTTACTAAATGGAGTTGGCACCTTAGGGTACTTCCCTGGCATAAGTAGGGCAAGCATGAGATGTCTCTTCTTTCTTGTTAGCCATGGCAGGATATTGTAGTTCACCAAGACTATGGGCCATATCGACCAAGATGTGGAGCGTAGCCTGAAAGGGTTCATGCCATCCATTGCGAGCCGAAGATGTAGATTACATGGCTCCCTTGCAAACTTTGGCCACATGTTGTCTATGTGCTTCCAAGCAGCACAATTTGCTAGGACCCCCAAAGTGTCATCGGTGAACTAGTGTGTAGCATGCCACATCATCAGCTGCGTAATGGACTTGCATCTGAACATGTGTTGTATTCAGGGGATGATGGAAAAATGTCTGAGGACCTTCACTGGGATCGTCTTCCCTAGCAAGTCATGTCCGTGGGTGATCACCCTTTATGAACACTGGAAATTTTGTGTTCCTTGATTTGATAAGTTGCTTTTATTCAAAGTTTAGCCCAAAATTCAAAACTTCCTTTCTATTGACATCAAACGATGAATTTTTGTTTGGAAAATGCTAGAAGAGGACAAAATAAGAGAGGGGGAAGCTTCGTTTGACAAATGAGGTTTGAAAGCATTGGTAACATCCACTGATTAGTGATTCCATTGCATATTGGAGTATTTTTATGCATGGTAAACCAAAAGTAGTGTGGATTTGTGTCTCCTATTAGTGCATCATCTCCTTGTTTTAAATGTAGCTCTATGAATGCTCTCCAATCTACCATCCTCTCTAAGATAGCCACTTCTGATTCTTCCTTTCAAGAACCTCCAAAGTTTTTTTTAGTTTGAAATGTCATATCATCCATTGTCAAAACATCCCTTGACTGCAACTTGCCAAAGATAACACTAAATATTTCATCTATGTCTTCATGTGTATGGCCAATAATAAGAAAACCAACTTTCACTTCTTCAAAAAATTTCAAACCAACCAGCATAGAGAATAAACCAAATATATATCTGTTCTTGTTTTTTCTCTAGCAATTATTAGCCTGGATATGCAAGGTAGGAGGTGAACATCCACATGCATATTTGACCTTTTTTATTGCTTGCCTCTTGCTTACTATCGTGTTCATGCAAATTATCAATCCATACATCACAAAAGAGTCGGAATCCATGTACTAATAGTCCACAAAATTTTGTCTTTACTCCTTTTTTACCCTCCAATGGTAGTGGGGTGCATCTATATCTTGGCAAAATTGTTGTATTCTAATCCATGCCATCAATGGTTATGCACATGGACTTATCAACATGTGAAATAGCTTCCTCTCTCCAAGAATCCTAGAACATGAACATGAAGTAAATGGATTATTTGCCATTTTATATATATTCCTTGTTGTTGCTCACATTTACTAGGTTCAATGGCGTTTTCAATTCATCACATGTCTTACATTTTGACATCCTTTGCTTTAATGGTGTCTTGACATAGTAAAATTGTCTTACATTTTGACATCCTTTGCCTTAATGGTGTCTTGACATAGCAAAATTGTCCATGCCAAATTTTATAGAAGGTTGACCTTGAAATCATGCTCTCATTTATGTCTTGTAAAGTTTTATTAACACTTTCTAGCACAACCTTCTTTGTCATTTCCAAAGGAAGATGCTATTGCCATACCACACTTCCCATGGCATTGTTTGGTGAAGATGATGCTGTGCCAATGCATGGTATTCAAGGATTTGCTTTAATGTTATAGTTGCATTTCTAGTGCTTCCATGGATTTTAAGCTTTTAGGCATTTCCATGAATTCATCACAGGTCTTACATTTTGACATCCTTTACCTTAATGGTGTCTAGACATAATAAAATTGACCATGCCAGATTTTTATAGAAGGTTAACCTTGAAATCATGCTCTCATTTCTATCTTGTAAAGTTTTATTAACTCTTTCTAGCACAACCTTCTTTGTCATTCCCAAAGGAAGATGCTATTGCCTTTTCCTCACCTTGATTAAGAAAGCAAGAAAACTCTTAAAGAAGATGGTTATGTCTATTAGGCATTGTCTTACTCCAAATATCGAGATGTATGGCCTCACAATCATCTTTTGCAACTTTTCTGATGCAAATTTTCTTGCAACAAACTTGCATAAGAGTCCTTTCCATATTCTCCTCAGATAACATTACATGTCTCTTGGGTTCTAGGATTGGTGCCATGATTCATTGTCTCTTGACACTCCATACTTTATTTTTGTGAATAGTATCTTGTGTTTCCCAATTGTGAGGACATTACCCATTCAACCCATTTCTCATGAATCTTCAACTCTAACCCAAATGCTGAGTGGTCTTGGGAATTATTTGATGCTTTATAATATCTTGGAAATGGAAATCTACTAGACAAGTTCATTGATGTCAATCTACTACCAATTCCTCTTTGAATTGTCTAGTTAAACTTTTTCTCCTTGTGGGGATTAAAGGCCATTGTGCCTTAGCCCAGGTTATGTACAATACTCAAAGACATATGTATATATATGGATGACATAGAAGATTGGGGTGTTCTACACCAGGGATGTTTTTATCGAAGCTATGATTATATATTAATATAAAATCTTGATGCAAGTTTTGAAGATCATTTTTTAAGCTTCGCAATATTAGTAGAGTGTAGTACTTTTTATTTTTTTTTCTTTTGAATTTTAAAGGAAAAAATGTAAATCTTGGTGAAACTTTACATTTTTGCATTAAAGTTTCAAATCTTGGTGAATGTTTCAAACATTTATTTTTATTAGGGCATACAAACTTTTGACACCAATATAAAATTTTAGCTTCTTAATGAAACTAACTTGAAAAAATCATCCTTGTTCTACACCCACCAAAAACTTGTGTGGCTCTCTTCTATCTCTCCATCTCTCTCACCCTCTTCCATTCCACTTTTGTTGAGAGCACTCTCAACGGGTATCAGAGCCCAAGTGGTCTATCTTATGCTTGCGGGTGGCATTTGTTGCTCACATGTTGCTCATCATCATTTGCACTCTGGTGGTGTTTACAAACAGATCTGTTTGCAAAAACGTTTTTCAACCCGTGTGTTGGACCCGATGATTGGGAACACAATTTTTGAAACTGTCTGTCCCATTGCTTTCCAAAGACCTGAAAAACCCCTATCTGTCAACTCTTGTGTGATTTCGTGGAGATTTAGAGAAGTTTTATCTTTCTGAGCTCTCCCTACGTTTAAACACCCATGGTTCTGACCCGCTCACACAGGCTACCATTTCAGATTTTGTCTACTTTGGTGGATCGAGGACGAGCTAAAACCTCTACCTACAAGTTTTTGGGCGATTCCGTGGAGCTTTTACTAATCTATGATACTCTATGTTCACTATGAATTCGTCTTATTTTTTAGATTTTCTTTGAGGTTTTAGATTTTTGCCACATGTCATTTTTGCTAAGGTCTAAGTTACCTAAGGTTTATTTTGTTGGTAAATTGCAAGGGTTGACTTTTGATTTTACATTTGTTAGTTGGGATTTTAGAGTTCTAGCAGAGGATAGATATTTGTAGATTTTCTTGCTGAGTCCTATCCCGTAGTGATGCCTCTATTTTGAGACATCCTTGGTTGGATATCCTTATGCAGACCACTCTGGTTGCAGTTTGAGCCATGTGCGCTCATTTGTGGTGCTCATTGGGTTGGAATGGATGGATGCATTGTGATCCTTGTTGGATGCATTGATAGGACCAAATTGCCTTGTGGGATGCTTTATTGATGGATGTTTAGCAAATAGATGCTATTTTATGCTGAGGGATAGCTTTGAAACATTGTAGTTGATGCACTGACTTTGCTATGCTCTCTTGGATGAGACATTATTGATGCTTATGTCCATGGATGGTGTTTATGCTTGAGGCATTCGGCTCTTGTTGGCATTTGGTTTGCCATTGTTTTGTCATTGCAGGTTGACATTTTCTTTTAGGATAGATTTGCTCATATGTGTCCATAGTATATGCACATGAGTCAGATGCATTTTGATGCTTTAAGCATTGCATTTTTGGGATTTTGCTTTATTTACATCATGGCATCCTCTTCCATGTCTGAAAAGGAGCTTTTCAGGACTAAAAAGTTTGATGGGACAAACTTTTCTCGGTGGAAAGCACAGATAAGGGATGTGCTTATTCAAAAGAAGAATATTGAACCCTTGGAAGGGATCGCAACTAAGCCTGTAGCTATGTCTGAGGATGATTGGAATGAGTTGTCTACTGTTAGACTTCATCTTGCAGAGTTAGTTTATTTCATAGTGGTAAATGAGCAGACTAAGAAAGATTTGTGGAAGAGACTATGTGCCACTTATGAGAAGGAAACTGGCTCTAATGAAGTTTACCTCATGAAGAGGTTGTTTGAGTTGTAGATGAAGGAAGGGGTCTCCATTGCTTCTCACTTGAATGAATTCACTATTATTTTTAGCTAGATTTAGGCTCAGAAGCTGAATTTTGATGCGGAGACTAAGGCAATATTCCTCTTGTGTTCATTGCCATCCTCATTGGATACCTTTCATACAATTGTCAATAACTTTGCACCTAGTGGAGTACTTAAGTTTGATGATGTTGTGGGTAGCTTGTTGGCTGAGGAGATTAGATGGAAGTCTATAAATGGCAACAAGAAGGAAACTACCTCTAATGAAGTTTACCTCATGAAGAGGTTGTTTGAGTTGCAGATGAAGGATGGGGTCTCCATTGCGTCTCACTTGAATGAATTCAGTACTATTTTCAACCAGCTTCAGGCTCAGAAGCTAAATTTTGATGCGGAGACTAATGCAATATTCCTCTTGTGTTCATTGCCATCCTCATGGGATACCTTTCGTACAACTATGAGTAACTTTGCATCTAGTGCAGTGACTTAAGTTTGATGATGTTGTGGGTAGCTTGTTGACCGAGGAGATTAGACGAAAGTCTATGGATGGCAACAAGAAGGATGCAGCCTTAAATGTGCGAAGAAGAAGATCACAGTTCAAGGGGAATTCCCAAGAAAGAGGGAAGTCTTGTAGCAAATCGAGGGCATGGAACATTGAGTGTTACTATTGTGGCAAGAAGGGCCACATGAAAAAGGATTGCTACAAGCTGAAAAGAGAGCAAAAGGATAAGAAAAAGAATGCAAATTGGGGTGCAAATAATGAGATCAATGCAGTCTCTGATGATAGTGACAATGACATTCTCTTCATGTCTAGTCTACTTATAGAGTTGCTTACCACTTCAGATGATTCATATTCCTAGGATTGGATTTTGGATTCTAGTGATTCATTCCATGTTACTCCCCATAGGGAATGGTTCTTCACTTATGATAGTGGAAAGACAGGTTGTGTGCATCTTGGAAATAACTATGCATGTGACATAGTGGGAGTAGGTGACATAAAGTTTTCTTTTGCAAATGGGTCTGCATTTGTTTTGAAAATGTGAGACATGTGCCTAAGTTGAGGAAGATCTCATTTCAATGGGTCAGCTAGATGATCGTGATTTCAGATCACCTTTGGCTTTCAAAGTTTGAAAATTCAAAAGGGCTCTATGGTTTTGGCAAGAGGTGCCAAGTGTGGGACATAAATTGTGAGCATTGTCTCTATGGGAAGTAGACTAAATCATCCCATAAAAGAAGGGGAAAGAAAGAGCTTGAAAGGCTTGATTTGGTGCATTTAGACGTTTGTGGTCCCATGCTTACATGGTCATTAGGTGGGGATACATACTATGTGACATTCATTGATGATGCAACTAGGAAAGTGTGGGCTTATGCTATAGCTTGGAAGAGCGATGTGTTCCAAGTATTTCAGAAATGGTTGGTTTTGGTTGAAAATCAGTCTGATAGAATGCTTAGATGCCTACATACTGACAATGGTGGAGAGTTTCTCTCTCATGACTTTCGCATTTCTATGATGCATGTGGGATTAAGAGGGAGCTCACATCCCCTCATACTCTAGAGCAAAATCTAGTTGTAGAATAGATGAACCGAACCATTCAGGAAAGGTTGCAATGTATGCTTTCCAATGCAAGTCTTTATGGTGGTTTTTGGGCTGAGGCAATGAGACTGCAGTGCATGTGATCAATAGATCACCTAGTAAGATTTTGGATGGTGTTATTCTTGATGAATAGTCATGGAGTGGCAAGAAGCCCTCTTACTCTCATTTGTGTATATTTGGGTGTGAGGCATTAGCTCATGTGCCAAAAGAGCTTCAGAAGAAGCTAGATCCTAAGTTTAGGAAATGCATCTTTTTGGGTTACGGTGAAAGTGGAGAGATGGGCTATCGTCTCTGGGATCCAGAAGCAAAGAAGATTATATGAAGCCATGATGTGGTTTTCAATGAGAAGAAGATGCATAAGACACCCATGAGGGAACTGGAAATGAGGAGAATCACTTTCCAGGATGTGAATCCATGTGCATATGTTGATAGACAAAAGATGTCCATGCATCGAATGTGTAGAAAATGGTCCCACCAGGTACTCCCACAAGTACACAATCAAGGTCAGATGATGGATCATCTATTGGTGGAAATGATGATCCAAATGTGGCTAATATGCAGATGGGACAACAAGTTGAAATGCCTTGAGAAGATTCACTAGAGTGTTTAGACCGGCTAAGAGATTTGTTCCAAGGGCAGATTTGCTTACTAATTGCAGGGAGCCTTCTTGCTACATAGAGGCTATGATGCACAAGGATCAACACAAGTGGGAGTATGCTATGAAATCAAAGATTAGTTCACTCATGAAGAATAAGACTTGGGACTTGGTTTCTTTGCCACATGAAAAGAAAGCATTGCCATGTAAATGGGTCTACAAAATGAATGTCACAGGTGGTGATGTGCCAAAGTACAAGCCCTATTTGGTTGCTAAAGGGTTCAATAAAGACAAGGGTGTGGACTTTGCTAAGATCTTCTATCCAGTTGTGAGGATTACCACACTTAGCTGCATACTTGGACTTGTGGCAATAGAGGATATGGAGCTTATGGAGATGGATATCAAGACAACTTTCTTGCATGGGGATCTGCATGAGGAAATTTACATGGTACAGCTCGAAGGCTTTAAAGCAAAGGGCAAAGAGAATGTTTGCAAGCTAAAAAACAATCTTTCGACAGATAGCTTCAAACACACTATGTTGTGCCTTCTCACTATGTTGTGCTTTGAAGGAGGCTTCCAAGGACTGTGATGCACACGTGTACGTGCATTGGAATGAGGTACATTAGTGCATTGCCCCTTTCCATATGCACATTCAAGCAACTTGTTAACTATGCTAGGGATCGTGTGCCACTCTTATGTGTAGTTGCACTTTGTGAGCAACCTTCCATAGCTGTTGAATGCTTATCCAAGGATCTAAGACCCATGTTTTTTTCTTCAATTTCAAGTTGGGACTAGTGGTGTGTGACTACATTGTCCACAATCGAGTATGGAATTGGAGATGTTTTACTACAAGACATGGGCCTCTTTTTGACACTATCTTTTGACGCTTTACGGGTGCAAGCACGGGCACGAAGATCATTGGTACGGTTGGTGGGCATGGAAGATGTCAATGTAGACATCAAATAGCCATCGGTATGGTTGTTGATATACCTGTCGGTATAGGGGTTGGTATATACCAACCCCTATACCAACATATCTACCGATTACCATACAGACTGCTACCAACTTTTTTATTGACGCTTTCACTGACTTCTGGGTACAATTTTCCATACCGATGTTTTTACAGAACGTCATTTCCAAGGGTCCCAAAATATTTTTAGACCACAAGTTTGGTCATTTGAAAGATAAAAAATACAAGAGTATGTAGACCGAAATTGAGATCAAAACACTTATATATTGATAGTAAACTTAACATACAAATTAATGTACAAAATGTCACTATAAAAATGTGAGGGCCAAATTACACATAAGAAGACTCATCAATGCCAAAACTATGAATCAGTAGCATTTACATTGATGGCTTCATCTTGATCCAAGTCTTGTGTGCCAAATATGTCTATCTCAAGGTTTAAATACAATTGATCGCCTACATCATCATCCCCTACTATATGTCTACCTAAGACCTAATCCTCTAGTTCACCTACCTCTAGTTCTCCCTCTTCTTCCCCAAAATCGCGATCTCCACCATCCTCCATTACAGTGTCATTATTCTCACTTTCTTCATGGCCCATATCATCATCATCATCCTCTTCCCTAGATCCATCAGCATCATTATTTGGATCTTCTGCTGGCATCTCCATACACATATTCCTACCTTCAAAAATATGTTTGCTTCGAGGAGCAACTTGGACCACGTACCACCATCTTGGATCGAAATGATCCAGATGAAATACCACCTACGTTGAAGATACAAATTAGGTGCTAGTAATTATATTCATTTATGCTCAAGTATAAATAAATAAATAAATAAATAAATATATATGAACAGATATCTACTAACATTTGTTTGAAAACTAAGATATTAGCTTTTAATCAATTCATTAGTGTGTACCTATTCACAATGCTCTAGAAGAACAGAGGTATCACTTTCATCAGTCCAGGGTCTGATGGAGTCAATGGCAAAGAAACCACAACTGTCTCTCTTGACTATAACATTGGGACCATTGTAGATAGTTCTAAACCATTTGACATCAAGAATGAAAATACTAAATTGACTAAAATAAACTTCATAGATGTCATGTATGGCCCCATAATAATCTAACTGTGAGGAGAGAAGATTGGTATTAGAAGCACTTTCTGGGCTATCTTGTACAAAGTTAGCCATGACTCCACAATCATATGTGACTCTCCTTGAATAGATGCCTTCCACACAAAAATGCCGTCCATGTGACCATAATGCATAGTAATTTTTGTACTACAAAAGAACATGATTAAAATAATGAGGATGCATTTTGTGGTGATTGTGATCATAAATACCCAAATTAAGTAGAAAGGTTGAAAACTTACATGTGGTATACATCAACTGCAAGGTCCCGCTCTCGATTAGTTATGTCCTCTCCATCATGTTTGGCTTCATGAAGGGCGTCTTGTAGCCAATCAAATGACATGTGTCTAGGGAGAAGAGTAAGGTCTGGTGGATATGGCACCGTCTGCCTATGCATGACTCTAAATCTCACCCTCTCATTTATTATTTTTTATTTGGCCTCTTCATATCTCTCCACCCATCTTTGCATCTTGGGACTATTGAGCACACAAAACTTATTGAATTTCTCTTTTTGCTCTTTGCTCATCTTTCTTTCAACCCCTGTACCTTGGGGAACCTCTACAATGACACGATCGTTGTCCTTGATGTTCTAAGCATGTGGCATATCAAGATCCATGGATGCAAGAAACTCTGTGATGTATACTAATGACTCTTGCACAAGCAATCCCTCCGCCATGCTTGCTTCGGGTCTAGCTCTCTACCTTACAAATCCCTTCAAGGTTGTCATAAACCGTTCAAGGAAAAACATCTAACGACTATGAATGGTTCTCGCAATGGTGACTTCATCAACTATGTGTACAAGCAAGTGTGCACCTAAGTCATCATAATGCTTGAGGGAAATTGCTTCTCAAGCAAGCACACAGCATGGAGCCCAACTTAGCCCTCTCAATGCTTGATACAGAGATCTCTTTTTGTGAGATCCACCTATTCCACATGCACTTGTAAGATTCGGTAATTTATACCCATCATTTAAAATTGTATGAAATATAAGGAAGGTGGTATAATAGTAAGCATACCTGACAATGCCACTGATCTTGTAGATAGTGGTTCTAACATATTTTGATTGATAAGCATCCTCTCACTATAATTGGGAGGATAAACTGCCCAAGCAAAATAGGAGTTATAACAATGTGTCAAATCATATAAGTTAATTACACGAAAGCATTTCAATCTTAGTTCTACTCTTATTTCAAGCTAACATGTAGAATATCTATAAGAACTTACGCCAATCATGGGACTTGAGGCCACTAAACTTATTGTCCCTTGTAAACGCACCCCTTAGGCAATGCATGTGTCCCATGTGTGTCCAAAAAGATGCAATATCTGCCTTGATCCTTGCCTCCTCTACCTTGGAAAGGATCCATGGTGCCTTTGGGAGAACAATTCGTGGAGGATGCTCTTGGGTTCGTGAACCACCCTCCTAAATTGTAGAACCAAACTCTTGAGTTCTATGCATATGCTCTTGGGGTCACAAGTGAGGCATCTTACCCATCTCGTGCAAGTCTTCTTGCACTCCCCTTGTGTCTTTGTCACCAACCAAGTGTGCTGAAATAGAAGCCCCCATATTCTTGAACATATGCATGGGATCCAAGAGGTGATTGATTTTTAACTTGCCCCAATATGGAAGCTCATGAAAGATAGACAGCTGGTCCATACTAGGAGGAGGCTCCTCACTATTAGTTCTCCAATCTCAAATCTAGTAACTTGCCTTCCTACGGACTGGTGGTGGATCAAGTTGACCTTCACGTGCAGGATGATCAAGCGAAAGATATTGAGCATGACCTTTATAAACCATCTTCCTCATATGTTTAGAGTGTCTCACATTCAAACTAGGGCCACAAATAGGACAAGCATGGTACCCTTGTGTTTTAAGTCCTACATATATGCATGGACACATAGGTCATTTGACATAGATCACACCATAATAGAATCATAAAGGTATCAATAGGCATGTAAGAGCACGTACCTGCACAGCCCCCAAATCCTGGATAGTCATGCATGGTCCACATCAAAATTCCCTTGATGCACATGTCTGCAGCTCTCGCCTTAGGGCTCTAGAAATATCAAAGACATGTATGCCCCTCCATAGGGTCTACTTGATCAAGGGTGCCATGTACACGTCCATATTTTGGGCCTTGTACTTCCCTTGGGGCACCAACTCAATGTGTAATATGTTACTACCCTTATCCAAGACCCAAGGTATGGGGGGACAAGGTCCATACATAATATGCATGGCTTTCCTTAATATGCAAGGGAAAAATATGGAAATTTCATGTCACCCCTCCCACAAAATATAAGGTATATACCTTGAAGAATATGCAAGATTTTAAGATTTGTACATATTTTTCATAATATGTGAGGCCCAAGGGGGGGGGGGGTCTTTTGAAGGGGGGGTAAAACAAAAAATACACTAAAATGTGAAAACCCATCTCCTTTCAAATTAATGTAACTTTTTCATGTGCTACCCAAATTTCAAGGTGTAAAGACGTATTTGTAGCTCTTTTAGTGTATAACACAGCCATGTTAATTTGAATAATTTCCACTCATGGCATATTGTTAAATTCATCTCATACTCAAGATTTTGATAGGTTTTCTTACTAAATGGAGTTGGAGCCTTAGGGTACTTCCCTGGCATAAGTAGGGCAAGCATGAGATGTCTCTTCTTTCTTGTTAGCCATGGCAGGATATTGTAGTTCACCAAGACTATGGGCCATATCGACCAAGATGTGGAGCATAGCCTGAAAGGGTTCATGCCATCCATTGCGAGCCGAAGATGTAGATTACATGGCTCCCTTGCAAACTTTGGCCACATGTTGTCTATGTGCTTCCAAGCAGCACAATTTGCTAGGACCCTCAAAGTGTCATCGGTGGACTGGTGTGTAGCATGCCACATCATCAGCTGCACAATGGACTTGCATCTAAATATGTGCTGTATTCAGGGGATGATGGAAAAATGTCTCAGGACCTTCACTGGGATCGTCTTCCCCAGCAAGTCTTGTCTATAGCTCTATGCTTCACACTTTGAGCAATTAACCAAATCACCATACTCGTGATGAAACAAAATACAATCATTAGGGCAAGAGTGGATGGTGTCATTATCCATCCCAACCATCGTCAACATCTTTTTTGCTTTGTCCTTGGGATTGGGCATGGTATTGGGGGGACATGCAACATCTTCTGGAGCAACCTATTACAATTGAGATAGCCAAGAAACTTGTGAATGAGATACTAATGAGATACTAAGATGAAGGCTCCAAACCTCATCAGGGCTGAGACACTTGTGTCTGACCATCCATACTTTGCTTGCAAATTCAAGATCGAGAGGCAAGCTTGTAGTTTTGACATCCTCATACCATCATACAATAGTGTTGATGCCAAATCTCGCATCACGATCTCATACTCAGACATCTCACCCCCATCTCCCTTGGTGCCTCCAAAAAAAGAATCCATCATGTTCGCCATGCCCTTGTCCTTCTCTAGAGGATCATCCTCAAGATCATCTTGATCGAATCGTGGTGGTGGTGGTGTACGTGCTATGTCACTGCTCTCCTCACCTTGTATAATATAATGATGCAAGGTTAGTGTGTTCAACGAGGACAAGCAATATAAATATCCATGAATCATTCAAATATCATTGGTTTACCGATGATGCACTAACATGTTGACCAATATCCTCTTTCGGTGGTGCCTCTCCATACATCTGTAAGTGGCACATGACAATATGGCACTGATGACAAACCCCTCGCCTGTAATGCATGCTAGGACAAGGCAATCTCTCACGAAGCCACTTCAAACCCCGAGAGATGGCCCCCTATCCGATTATCTATAACTACTCATCCTCTCCACCTGCACACATCCATAACCATCATCCCCAAGTCAAGTCAAATAGGAGTCAAACTCCCAAACACCCAAATCCCCCAAATTCCCTCAAACCCCCTAATCCCCTCTCATTCACCAAACACCCTAGGGCCTAAATCCCCTCAAAATCCCTTCAAACACCCACTCACCCCCCAAAATCTCCCAAGCCCCCCCAAAAACCCTAAACCCTAAACCCCCAAAAAAACCATGTTTCTTCGATATGGGCATCGGTATATCCTGATGACCATACCGACATCCATACCGATGCTCTGCTTTTATATCATTAGGGAAATTTTGGACTAAAAAAGGGCCTCTTGGATTAGTCCCTTAAGATTTGTGATTAGTAAACCAACCAATGGGAAGGCTTGGGCATTAAAAGAATGGAGGATTCCATATTGGCCTCTCATTGGTGGAGAGACTTCCCTTGGTCCCCATTAGGCTCCCACTTGCCTCCTCTTTCCCCCACCACCTCCTGGGGCATTTACTCTCCCCCTTGACTTTTTCATGGTCCCCCTACCCTCCTCCTTCACTCCGTGGGCCCCCAAAACCACGAGTTTTTTTCCCTCAAAAAAATAAAAAATTTCCAAAAGTGTCCCCAACCCCCCAAACTATCCCCATTGACTCCCAACCTTCCTCCTAGCCTCTTTCTCCTCTCAGCCTCCTCCTCCTCCTCCTCTCAACCTCCTCTCAGCCTCCTCCTTCTCCTCTCAACCTCCCCTCAACCTCCTCCTCTCAACCTCTTCCTCCTCTCAGTCTCCTCTTAGCTTCCTCCTCTCAACCTCCACTCATCCTCCCCCTCTCAATATCCTTAGCCTCCTCTCAACATCCTCATTCTTGCTCTTAGCTTTGTCCTCTCAATCTCTTCCTCTTTTCTTTCTCCCATTCTTTCCATATTTATGAAGCACTCCTCTTCCCCTAGACCAGGTGTAAGACACATTTTGAAGGAGTACTTCATTTTGGGATTGCTCAAAAGGGGCTTGTATGGGAATGAGGGTAAGAGGACTATGTTGTGGAGAGAGAGAGAGAGAGAGTGTGTGTGTGTGAGAGAGAGATATGGATTCCCATGCATTGTGTGTGTGTGTGTGTGTAAGAGAGAGAGAGAGAGATGGATTCCCATGCTCTGTGTGTGTGTGTGTGTGTGTGTGTGTGAGAGAGAGAGAGAGAGAGAGAGAGAGAGAGAGAGAGAGAGAGAGGGAGAGGAAGAGATGGATTCCCATGTTTTGTGTGTGTGTGTGTGTGTGTGAGAGAGAGAGAGAGAGAGAGAGAGAGAGAGAGAGAGAGAGAGAGAGAAGCCAATGGATTCCTATGGATCATGATGTAGTGGACACAATAAAGATTTGATTTGATTCCTAGGCTTTATTTGGTTTGAAGTTATTTTGTAGATATTCTGATTTCTATTACTAAGATAATGATTTTGAAGAAATACTAATGATTTACTTATTGCAATTGTCAGGATGCATCAAAATTGACCATTTAGGGACATGCCAAGTACCGCTACTATAATATCTATGAGAAGTGAATTCATGATCACAATGGGGCATGCCTTACAATGATTATTATTTTCTTTTATAGATTAAAAAGTTAAAGATTAAGAAGTTATTGGAAAGGCACATACCACCATCTTGGATCAAAATGATCCGGATGAAAAACCACCTATATTGAAGATAGGTGCCAAATGCCATCAATTATATATATGAAATTATGCTTAAGTACATGTATCAATGGATCTTAAAAAATGAAAGCTTCGATTAATTAAATCATTAGTATGCACCTGCTCACAATGCTCAGGAAGAACAAAAGTATCACTTTCATTGGTCCAAAGTTTGGTGGAGTCTATTGCAAAGAAACTATTATTGTCTTTCCTCACTGTCACATGGGGACTGTTGTAAATAGTTCTAAACCATTTTACATCAAGAATGAAAATACTAAATCGTTTGAAATCAATTTCATAGATTTCACGTATGGTCCCACAATAATCCAACTATGAGGAGAGAAGATTGGTATCCAAAGCACTTGCTCGGCTATCTTGTGTGAGGTTAGCCATGACTCCACAATAATATGTGACTCTCTTTGAATCGATGCGTTCCATGCAAAAATATCATCCATATGATCATAATGCAATGTACTTTTTGTACTGCAAAAGAGCATCATTAAAACAATGAGGATGCATCTATTTTATAGCGTATATTGCCACAAATAATTACTTAATTATGTCAAGAGGTAAGAAACTTACATGCATCATACATCCAGATAATAACTCTCGCTCATGCTCGTTTATTGTCTCTCCATCGCATTTGGCTTTACGTAGGGCCAATTGTAGCCAATTAAGTGACATGTGAGTGGGGAGAAGGGCGAGATCCCGTGGATATGGTTGCGATCGCCTGTAAATTACTCTGAATCTCTTCCTTGCAGCTATTCTTTTTGCTTTGGCCGCTTCATATCTCTCAATCTACTTTTACATCTCCTTGCTATTGAGGATACAAAACTTATTGAATTTCTCCATTTTCTCTTTGCTCATCTTTCTTTCAATCCCTTTTTCTTGGGAAACCTTGCCAACGATGTGATCATCATCCTTGTTATGCCAAGCCTGCGGCATATCGGGATCCGTGGATGTAAGAAACTCCATGATATATACTAATGACTCTTGCACAAGACATCCCTCTACCATGCTTGCTTCTGGTCTTGCTCTTTGCCTTACAAATCCCTTTTAAATTTTTCATAAACCGCTCGAGAAAAAACATCCACCGACTATGAACGGTACTTGCAATGGCCACCTCATCAACTATGTGCATAAGCAAGGGCACTTGAGTTTTCATAATGCTCAAGGGAAAGTGTTTCTCAAGCAAGAATACGGCTTCAATGGAGTCCACCCTAGCCTTCTCGATGCTCAATATGGAGATCTCTTTTTGAGATATCCACCTATTTCACATGCCCATGTAAGATATATTCATAATCAGTCTACAAATTATTCAGCTTAAATTGAAGAAAATGCAATCAATGCGATTTGATAGTAAGCATACCTCACAATACCACTGATCTTGAATATAACATTTTTAACATCTTCTCGTAAGCACCCTTTCACTGTAATTGGGAGGATGAACTATCAAAGCAACAAAGAAGTCATGTCAATAATATAACATAGTCATAATTACACTAATGCATCACAATTATTGGTACACTAATCCTACAGCTTAGAATACCTGTAAGACCTTGTGCCAATCATGGGACTTGAGCCCACTAAGCTTATTGTCCTTTGAAAATGCTCCTTTCAAGCAATGCATGTACCCTGTGGGTGTTCGAAAAGAGGCAATGTCTGCCTTGACTGCTGCCTCCTCTGTCTTGGAGAGGATCCATGTTGCTTTCGGGAGGACAACTTTTCCCAAAGCATGCACTTGGGGCCACAAACGAGACATCCTATTCATAGCACACAGGTCTTCTTGCACTCCTCTCGAGTCTTTGGAACCAACCAAGTGTGCCCAAATAGTAGCCCCTACATTCTTGAAGATATGCATGGGATCCAAGAGATGATTGATTTGTAACTAACCCCAATAAGGAAGCTCATGAAAGATGGATAGCCTCTTCATACCATGAGGAGGTTCCTCTCCATTCACCCTCCAAGCCTGAATCTAGTCACTTGCCTTCAAATATGGTAGTGGTGGATCAAGCTGGGCCTCCACGCATGACATGGTCCAGCGAAAGGTATCGAGCATGACCTTCATAAACATTTTTTCTCATATGTTTGGAGTATTGTGCAAGCGGTTTCAAACCCGGTCCACAAACAGGACAAGCATGGTACCCACTTGTAACAAGTCCTGCACGCGTGCATGAATGTGTTAGTATAAGACATGCACGTGAAAGAGTCATAAAAGCATAATCCTGTATTATACATGTAAAGACACAACCATGTACCTGCGCACTCTCCATATCCTGGGTAGTCATGCATGGTCCACATCAAGATACCCATGACCAAAATATCATTGGTATGTCTAGGAGCTCTGGAAATATCAAAGACCAACACTCCTCTCCATAAGATATGTAACTTCTCTATCAAAGGTGCCATGTTCACGTCCATATTTTTGGCCTTGTACTTCCTTGGCACAAGTAGTGCAAGCATAAGGTGTCCCTTCTTTATTGTTAGCCATGGTGGGATATTGTAATTCACCAAGACTATGGGCCATGTTGACCAAGATGTCGAGTGTAACCCGAAAGGGTTCACACTGTCCATGGCGAGCCCAAGATGTAAGTTGTGTGGCTCCCTCACAAAGTCCGGCCACTGATTGTCTATGTGCTTCCAAGCTACACAATCTGCAGGAATCCTCAATGTGTCATCAGTGGACTGATGAGATGCATGCCAAGTCATCAACTCCACTATGGATTTGCATCGGAACATGTGATGTATTCTTGCAATGATGGAAAAGTGCCTCAAGACCTTTACCGGTATCTGTTCACCTTGCAAGTCATCTCTATATCATTGTTTACCACACTCTATCTCCATGCTCACGACAAAAGAGAATACGATCATTACGGCAAGCATGGATGGTATCGTAATCCATACCCACCATTGTTAGCATCTTCTTCGCTTCATCTCTTAATGTTGGCATGGTATTTGGTGCAGGCAACACCTTCTGGAGCAACCTATCCCAATTCAAGCATATATAGGCTTCGAATAATGATGATTCTCAAACATACATGATGATTCTCAAAACAAACAATATCCAAATATGAGTCAAATTAATGTGGGAGCTAACCTCATTAAGGCCGAGACACTTGTATCTGACCACCCATACTTTGCTTGTAGATTCAAGATTGAGAGACAAGCCCATAGTTTAGACATCCTAGCACCCTTGTACAATTGTGCTGATTGCAACTCTCACATATTGTCGGACATCACGTGTACATGTGATGCAGTGCCCCTAATCCATCATGTCCACCAATAGAAAATAAAAAGGGCTCAATAGTGATGGCCACCATGAGGCGGTTAATGAGCCACCACTTCAAGAGCGGCATAGCTACTGATTGGCGGTACTAAGATTACCAAAAGAAGCAAGGGCTAAGGCTTCCTCTTTGCCATAAAGAAGAGCTCCTAAGTAGTGAGTTGGCAGATGACACGGCTGTTTTTTGAATTGAAATTAAGACAATACCCTAATCCTCCAAATTGGGAGTTTAATTCAGATTACATGCGAGAGCACATGGGTGGGGTCCTGAAGCATCGTAGGTCAACCTTGCGTACTTCAATCGCAAAGAGGAAGGCTAAACACAGCTGGGCAGACAAAGCTGACTGGAAGTTTTTCAAGAAGCAGTACAGGGACCATCCTGAATTATTTAAGGGTCAGAGGAGGGTGCAAGGAGAAGGCTGGACTCCATAGGTACTTCGCACTTTGGTGCAGGCGGACGGTTGGCGTTCGAGGCAACCGTGGTAAGTCTACTTCTTCTCATTTAATTTATTATTCTATTTGTTTTATTACATATTGCATGCACTTTATCTAACTCTTGTAAATTGGGTCCACAGCAAGCTGCGATGGGTCACCTTCCCACAGACGCAAAGATGAGACCTGGGTTTCACATAAGAATAAAGCCGTGGTTTATTGAGTAGTAGGCGCTAGGAGCGATGGTCACTTGGGCTGAGGTAGCTGCTCACACTGTATAAATCTACTCCTACTTGTAATCTCACTTTTTAAACTATTTTTTAAAAGTTCCAATCTAATTTCGAATTAATATGGTTTCACTCTTAGAATCAAAGCTCGAATGTCCCATCAATGGAGGTGAGCGGTGATGATGAGGGATTAGGCTTACCCTGCTTCGACGAGGGCCAAGGATCAGGCTAGTGTGATGAGGATGAGGGCAATGATTCGGATAAGCAATAGTTGTAGTAGTAGTTTGCATATACTTCAGCATGTATATGCTTTTCGTATGTCGGCTCGTTTGAGCGATTTTGTATCACTCTTTTCGAAAGGGTAATTTTGTAACAAACAACGAGGAAACATGGCTGGTTGAGAAATTAAATAGACCTACATACAACTTGACTACCAAGTACAGAAGTGAAGACCGAATTTTGAGAAACAAACCATCTCAAGAAGGTCCACATGGACAAAATGAAAAGCAAGTAATACTTGATCGACACAATGCCTTCTCAGACTGCTATTAATGATTCTCATGAACAAGCAAGGTGCATGCAAGGCAACAAGGGTATGAGCATGCAGAGAAGGTAGTGGAAGATAGCAAAGGGACGTTCTTCTTGAGAGCATGTTGGGAAGGTAGCAATAGCACCAGCAAAGGAACACCTTCAAAAAATTCTAGAGGCAAGACAACACGTGCAACAATAAAACCAGCAAAGGAAACACTCCTGATAGGATGAAAATTTTCCATGTAGACACTCTGTTGGAAAAATGCCATGTATGTCACTCTAGTTCCACCACCTGAAGCTCCAGTTCGACTACACTTCCCATAATTTCATGAAAAATGGAGATGACATGGAAATTCACACAAATTGCATAAGTCTCCATTAAAGCAATGCCTTAGCCTACATGGCAATGCTAATAAAAGGCTATATTGAGGTGCATAATGGACATATTTTAGCATGATATAGTTTTTTATGAGACCACCCACTCTCCTTCTCCATTGAAATTTTTGAAGGTTTTAGACATAGCCCTATTCCCTATTGGTGTGTCAATGAAGTCACATTTGGATCTAATCCACATGAACAAAAAATGTAAACATTAAATGAACCCGACGAATGCGTCTGACAAGCTGTAAGGAGCTGAGGGAGGCGTGTGACAAGCTCCAAGGATCTCTTTGTGAGATGTAGAGGTTGAAAGTGACATCATTTCATTGGGTAGGACAAACCATCCTTGTCAGGTCTGGAGTGTTCAATGGACATTGAAGGCAATGGAAGCTTTTGATTGGTTTCAAGAGCAATGGCTTCGAATGGCATCCTCCAAAATGGAGGCGCCAATGTGGAGTGTGCACACCAAAGGGGCTTCAAATAAGTCTCGAAATGCTCCAAAAGCCACCATCAGACTCGAATTTTGGGCTATGTGTGTATACGAGAAGTGAGGTTTAGAAGTTAGATCGTTAGATTGCATTCCCGCGCCTCGCTCAGCTCTATCCAGTGGGCGTGAAAAAGCTTGGCCAAGGGGAGTAGATTCGCGTTCCCGTGTGCTTGCTCCTAGCATGCTACAGTCCACCAGTGTCAAAGACCACCGAAGAGGAATCTTGCAATCGCAATCCCAGGTTGCAAGTTCAAAGTTCGACCACTACCAGGCTGCTACGGTCCACCACTGTCACAAGACCACCGGCTGCACCAGGTTTGATTGATGGTGGCACCGTAATGCCCGCCAGCCCTCAAATTTGAAGGTTGCAACACCCTTCAAAGGGGGGTTTACCCTTATAGAGAAGGGTAAATTTTTTTAAGCCATTCAAAAGAATCGTGATTTTTGAAATTATCCTTCAACTCAGAAGGAGATAAATTTTTTTAACATTCAAATGAAATTATGATGTTTAAGTTATCCTTCAGAATGGAAGGGTATTATTTTTTTTATGTTTCAAAAGAAGGACACACTTATTATAGGCCTTCAAAAGAAGGGCGGACATATTTTTGACCTTCAAAATTTTAAAAATTAAATATTATTAATAATATAAAATAAATAAAGAAATTAAAAATCATTGGCTCAAGCTGTCAAGTTGATGATTGCAAGAAGTTGTGGGTACTAGGTAGTTAAAACTTAATACTAAATAGTAAATAGCTCCTTAAACCGAGTGGTTATTGGGATTCCACACTGCACAGTCACCGTCCTCGTTCCACCGATGCATTCCATCACGTTTCTGCCTGTCATCTCCAAGGACCAAGTGCACCCCGCCAGCATGGCTGCCTTCTTGCTCATGCACATCGAAGAATGCCTTCACCTCGTCCTGCGTCATAGAGATATACAACATAACAAAGAGACTGTTAGGATCGTCTGCAAGTTGGATCAAGAGAGAGATATCCCATAGAAGTTCACGAGCTCTCACGAGTCACCAGTATCGCGTCGAACGGTCTGGTCTTGAGGCCCGAAAGTTCTGCTTTCAACTTCCAAGTTCCAAGTTCCTGATTCCTGAATCCCCTATTTCTTGTACACGGGTGACGGACCCTGAGTCCTGACCACGTGAGTCAAGAAGATGAGAGTCGAGACCAAGTTGAGGTGCAAAGCATTGAGCAAGCCGCCATCCACGAGTGATGATTCACGAACATACTCTTTCGACGAGAGGGCTCAGAGCTGAGAGGACTCAGGAGCACAAGAATAGCCCTCAAATTTGAAGGGTGCCTTAGCCTTTCATTTTGAAGGGTAAAATCTTTCAAGCACTTCTTAAAAGAAGGGTGAAAAAATACATTTCCCTTCTTTTGAAACTCAATTTTTTTTTCACACTTCCTTCTTTGAAGGACAAAAAGAGGACTACTTTTCTTTTGCATGGTAATATGTTTATCACCCTTCACAACATTAAACTAAAAAGTCCAAAAAAGCACCATCATGTGAAAATAAGTCCAACAGTGAACTAATAAATTTCAACATTAAACAAATAAGTCCAAAAACACCATCATGTGAAAATAAATACATCATGTGAAAATAAATACATCATGTATATAAAAAGTTTGATGTACAAAGAGTCATGATGCACAAAATTGGTTATAATGTAAACAAAAGGTCATATAAAAACCATGCAAAAGTGCTATACTAGGTTGCAATAAAGGCATTCCTTTCTTCATAGTGCCTTACCTAGAACTTGGGGATTTCAACATTAAACAAATAAGTCTAGAAAATCACCATCATGTGAAAATAAATACATCATGTATATAAAAAGTTTGATGTACAAAGAGTCTGATGTACAAAATTGGTTATAATATAGATAAAAGGTCATATTAAGACCATACCAAAGTGCTATACTTGATCTCCTGTTATCATCATTACCATGGCACGTATTTTGCACTGTCTAGAAGTTTGAGATGCATCATCAAAAATCATGTTTTTTGGATAATTGTATATTACATCAACTCCATCAGTGAATAGACTCTCTAATTCACTTACTAGTGGTTTAAGAAAGGCACTAAAAACATCGCCTGAGCTTTTAATTATTTTCTTGCAACTGAAGGGTATAAAGAGAATAGGTAGAACCCCCACAATGGATTTTCTTCCAGTGTTTAGAATATAAATTTCCACTGCACCACAGTCTTTTTGTATAGTTTGTGATGCTTGAAAACTATCCCAATGTAATAACAATGCAAAGTTGCAAGGATCTCCCTTGCAATACTTCTTTTCACATTTGATTGGAAAGCGACACTCCATGTAGATGAAGTCTCTTCCTCATTCCAACCACATTGTAAAGTTCTTGACATTGCACTTCTAGGGAATGTAGCATATCTCTAGCATATGCTTTCTTGCAATGCGAGGTTTCACATACTATAGGTAGCTTGTAAAGGGAATTGGGATTCCAAAAGGCTTGAACATCACGACATTTGTAACCATCCCAACAAAAGTCAAAAATATGCTCAGGTTGAGCACTTTTTTCTTTTCCTAACCACCTTTCCTTATTACGCCACATTTGAAGAAATTCATGACAAAAAGTTCTACTCTTAACTAGCAGTTGAAGTTGCTTGCTTATAGGTATATAATCAAACAAGACCATATCCTTCCTTGGGATGCCACACTTTTGACAACAATCTTTGCAATCACGTTTAGGTATCCTCTTTTTATTTTCATTTCTACATGAACAATATATCACATTTTAAGAGTAATTATTATCATTTGAAGGTAGAAGCAACTCTGGATCATGTACATTTTCAAGTGATCCCATACATAGCCTATAGTGTTGAGTCTCGACCATTCCAAGACTACTCAATAAAGAGTTAAATTGCTTCCAACTTGTAGGAGTCTTAATGCCATTAAGATCATCATCCCATGTTGGATGTAATTGTACCAAAAGTTTACTAAGGCTTGGTTTCTTACTTTCAACACTAGGCTTTCCTAAACCTCCAAATAGATGTCGAAGCATCTTATCCTGTAATTCTAGTGAGACTTTATGATCATCCCATAATGCTTGTAATTCAATTATACTCCCTAAGATTTGATCCTCTAATGCATCTTGAAACTCTTCTCCATCTTCATTTTCACTCTATAACTCCCTCAAAAGTTCAGCATGTGCTTCTAAATCATCCATAGCATTCTCTACATGGAGTGGACCACTATCATCATCTTCTAAATCATTATTATCTTCAAACTCTATTATATTCTCAGCTTTGATATTATTTAAGACAAATGTAGCACCAAGATCCTCAAATCTATCCTTCTATTTTTTATGTCAAAAAAAGGTGGCAGGAGCCATGTAATGGCCTCCACAACAAAATGAGTTACAATTACACCAAACTTTTCTTTGTTCACTAGGGGGTCTCAACAAGTGTGCCTCTCCTTGTGTATCCAATATAGATGGACTTTGGTCTTCAGCTACATTTTGTGTTTCTCTGATTATAGATGGATGAACATTTCCCAACTAATGTGGCACCATTAAAAAATGGTGTTATAATCCAAAAGGGCTTCTTTCTAGTTTCAACCATTGTGCACACCAATACTGGGTGCTTAACTGCAACTGTTTGTTCTTTGAGCCTTTCTTGCACAACTAGTCTTGCATTTTGACCATGAAAATGCTTGCCCACAAACTATAGATGTTCATGCAATCCAAGGACACCGCTTATCCTAACCTTGTATGTAGTACCAAATGCCCCACTGGCAATTTTTTCACCTACTTGTATCAAATCATCATTGAACCTACAAAAATACATGACCTAATGCACATTACGTGTTTCCATGATAGGCATGGCTTGTGTTCTAACCAAATTTATCTCTTCTAGAGACTGGGTCCATGGCAATAAGAGCACGCTCGGCAAAAGACCTCTGAGCCTTATTTGTCAGCTCACCTATTTTAGCCTGGTTGCTGGACATTACACATATTCGAGTCCTTCTATTAATCCAAAGTGTATTCCAATACACTTTCTGGGCCTTCTCTACTTGTTGTTGGGTAAGAGGTGAGAGATTGTTATTATATACATCTAGAACCGACCCAATATAGGCAGTCAATCTCTTTGGACCCTCTTTATTCCAATGTGAAGCAAGCAAAAGGTCTACTCTTTGCATGTCTGTCAACTTCTTTTCAACCTCTAAGGCAATGTTTATCTTACACTAGAAAATGGCAAGATCGCTTTGCATAATTCTCTCCATTTCTTTTTGAGATAGACCACTAATGAAGACTAGCATGCATTCCCTAATGACTTTGTTGAGCAATAATTTATCCTGGCCTTTTAATTTGATCTCACTGTTGGTCTTTTTCTTCTTTTGGCTAGCTAATACACTTGTGTGATCCATCTTTAAAGAGACTCTCCAACAATAATTTGAACATTTTCAATAAACATGCAATCAATAAAAGACACGCTTCAATCATGATGAGCCAAAATATCCTTTTCAAAGTAAATCATTGAAGAAAGTTATAGTAAAAAAAGATTTAGAGAAGAAATCATGCAATAAATTAAGACATGCAATCATTATGCTTTTCTTACCGTGCTTAGAATATGTTAAGACCACTTTTGAATATTTTTTTCTTACACACATATACCTAGGATTTAGAGCTTTTGCAAAATTTCAATTAGACATGCAATCATGACACTTTTCATGCCCCACCTGATCTGAGGATCCGATAGAACAATGGCACCATGATTGCATTCTAGAAACACACTTTAGACATGCAATCATGATGCTTTTCATGCCCCACCTGATCCGAGGATCCAATAGAACAAGGGCACCACGATTGCATTCTAAAAACACACTTTAGACATGCCATCATGATGCTTTTCATACCCCACCTGATCCGAGGATCTGATAGAGCAATGGCGCCGCAATTACATTCTAAAGGCACACATACACAGATTTGATTTTGAGCTTTTGTAAAATTCATTTAGACATGCAATCATGATGCTTTTCATGCCCCACCTGATCCGAGGATCTGATAGAACAATGGCGCCACAATTGCATTCTAAAAAAACACTTTAGACATGCCATCACGACGCTTTTCATACCCCACCTGATACGAGGATCTGATAGAGCAATGGCGCCGCAATTACATTCTAAAGGCACACATACCACATTGCTTTCTCAAATTTCACACAAGAGATATGTAATTAAAACTTAAGAACTTCTATCGTTACAAAGCATATCATGAATCTTGTTTTAAGTGCATCGATTGATTCATGATATGTGTTCTCTAACTTACTAGTTTTAGTTTCCATGGATTTGTAATGCATAACATAGTTGCATAACATAGAAATGTAGCATAAGTAGCAAAGTGCATAACATAAAGATAATATAGAAATGTAGAAATGTAAGAATCTGATAGAAAGATAAGATGCATTCCATGAGTACATTTTTAAATGTAGCATAAATATCCAAGTGCATAACATAAAGAGAAGGTATGTCTCTACTACATTGTTTAACATATTAAATCATGTGTGTGTGTGTGTGTGTGTGTGTGTGTGTGTGTTAGAGAGAGAGAGAGAGAGATTATTATTATTATTTTAATGTGTGTGTATGTATCTATGTGTGTGTGTCTTTGTGTGAGAGAGAGAGGGAGAGAGGGAGTCCAATTGCAAATCGCCATGCTACCATGCTACCTGCACTACAAGAGGAGTTCTTTTAGCTCTCAAAGTTTCTTCAAAGAAAAAAAGACACCATGCTTGTATTTCACTCTAAAAAATAATCAATCTAATGCATAAAAGTTAGAGACTCACTCCATTTAAGAGCTCCCAATGAAATAGAAACTAAAATGTAGAACTTTTAATACACTCTCTTCAAAGGTATTACAACCCTAGAATCTTAAACCTTTGAATTTCTTTTGAATTCTTGCAGGGATTTAATCGCTTGAAAAAACAAAATCTAATCCTAGTTTTCAATAAAAAACAAAAATAGTTTTTAAGGGTCTGCAAATACAAAACAAAACAGTTTCTTGAAAAAAATCATATGAGGGTACAAAAAAGAGTCTACAAAATCGTATGGAGGACTAAGGCTTTCTACAAAATTGACTAAGGTTTCTAAGGACAAAAAAATCGACTAAGGTTTCTAAGGGCTTGCAAATACAAAACAAA
Source organism: Dipteris shenzhenensis (assembly GCF_047967505.1). Taxonomy (NCBI): domain Eukaryota; kingdom Viridiplantae; phylum Streptophyta; class Polypodiopsida; order Gleicheniales; family Dipteridaceae; genus Dipteris; species Dipteris shenzhenensis. The sequence continues at coordinate 52,530,483 of NC_141616.1, read as the reverse complement.
ACTTGAAAAAATAAAAAAAACAGTACATTATACCTTATATGTTGAGTCGGGTCTTCGGCTTCTCCCGGCGTACTATGGAATCACGGTGCAGGCCGCCGTCTTTGGAAGTTTGAGTCTAGATGTTGTGAGTACTGGGTGCTCTGCCCAATTGCAGTCATAGGATAGGACGGGGCCGATCGGTGGGCAATCTCTGAGGAGTTTGAGGAACTAGTTGCAGTAGCGCACATGCGTGCACCAAACAGCACCTGTAGCAAGCCGCGGGTGAAAGCAGACTAAGCTTTGGATAGACAAAGCTTTGGATTAAACTATTGGCATGACAACAACAAAATATGGAGGCGCTTAGGTGCAACATTTGCATGCAGGTGTGTAAGCTCTGTGGAGATCGAGGCTGCCCTAAAGTCACACACGTATGCTGGAGTGAAAATGGCCGACTCCCGAGTACTTGGAGTGCTGGAGTGTAGGACCTAGGTGTATGGTGTGGACTCTGTAGAGATCAGATCGACAGCAGCAGAAATTCAAGAATAGACTAGAACGTGCACACGGCAAGAGACTCCAGCAGCAGCAATAGCATAGAGTGACGAGTCAAGAAGAGAGTCAAGAAGTAGCAAGGTTGGCTCGAGACCTTGATCGCGAGCAAGTATAGGCTAGGTATCAAGAAGAGCTCAGGAAAGTATGAGTCGTGAGCAGGGGAGGAGATTGAGACAGCAAACATTATCTACATGTACATCAGAGTCCTGGCTCTAACTAGCCATTTGGGTTTTCCCGCTTCTCCCTTCCCTCTCAATTTTTGGGGCTAAAAGTTTTTAATGCACAAGACAACAATATCCAAGTCTAGACTCACATTTGACCAATGATTACCTTGCATGTAATTGTCATACTTTGGAAAACTCTTTTTCCCCTTTGAAAACTATTACAAATAATGCATAACATAAAAGATAGATAACATAATGCATAACATAAAAGATAGATAACATAAAGGGGAGAGTGCATGCCAACAAAGGCCATGGTCGTGAGTTTGCTGGGCCAATGGTAGACAATGTTCTAACATATGACCGCATTGAAAGTTTGGTGCATAAGTGCCAACACTACACAAAGACACTCAGGCTAGTCTACCTTGGAGGCACTCTATCCTGTTGATGAGTTAGCTATTTGGGAGAGACCCATTTGTCTTTTCCCACTTCCCCCCTTCCCTCTCAATTTTTGGTGCCTTGGATTTTTCTAGTGCATCTTTTTCTCACTTGACCATAGGTCTCAGGGTGACCACCTCACATTGTTGATGCAACATCACCTCACATTGTTGTACTTCTTTTTCCAATATGAGAATTTGGTATTCATAGCCTTGGCTCTCACCCTTAACATTATTTTGACACAGCATCTGCAAGGAATCAAAATATTTGCTACCTCTAGGCTACCTCCTTGGTTACTCATTTCCTTTTTATCATAACCATAGTCATAGTTTCCTACAGTCCCTGATGCTTGAATTTTTAAAGATGAATTATTAAATTGTCTACATAGTGCTTTTTCTACGATCACAAATCACATTCTACTTTGTTGAGTCAGTCATGATAGTCCTATAGGTCATCTTCTATTCTATCATCTCTCAAACCTTCTTTTTGACCTTCACTCTATACTAAGGAGTATGACTTGCTAGCCAAAGAGATTCCTCTATAAAGACTTAAGCTTTTTGGTTGATTGTTATAGTTGCCAAAGACATTGGTTATCCGATTTGAATAGGAGTTGTAGTCCTCAACTAAAATACTTGATTTTGGTTATTAATAAACCTTCATGCAAAGTAGGATTTAGTGCTTCACATCATCATCATTGTTATTAGGTTCCTTGTCTAGCCTTTTGCTAGACCTAGGCTTAGAAAAAAAAACTTTGAGATTAGGAACCTAATAGCTCATCTTGGATCAAATGCACCAATCACAAAATGTGTATTTGATGTAACCTATAGTAATCCAATCTTCCTTGATGCCAATATGAGCATATCCTCTAGCACCTTCTACAGTTTAGTTTAAAGTAGTTTTATTTCTTCCTAGGAAAACTTATGTGAGGAATTCTTTAGATATCCCTCAATTAGATTTTAACTTGGTCGGAGGTCAACTTCGAGTTGTTTGGGCCTGTGGTAAGTTGAGGTTCGAACTTGGATCAATAGGACCACATGTGTCCTCGAGCCTCTATCCCCATCTATGCCAAGTAGGACAATCATTCATCATCATTGCAGAAACTACAAGAGTGTTTTAGAATGCAACGTCACATCAACAACATACGTATTCTTGGGTATTGTATGGAGAAATTTATTGCCTCTATATTATCATTCTTAAAAATTATCCACTTGCTATACTTACCTTCATGTCACCGATCGATACACCCATCCTTGCCATGCGTAGACCCACCAAAATGTGGGATCATTTGATAAGTTCATGTATCCTAGCTTCCTTGCATGCATCCACCATAGTGGGATCATTTGATAAGTCCATGTAGGACTTAGCTTCATGTCACCGATCCATACACCCAAATTTCCCTTGCATAGACCCACCAAAATGTGGGATCATTTGATAAGTTCATGTGTCCCATCTTCCTTGCATGCATCAATTGTAGTGGGATCTTTTGATAAGTTCATGCAAGACTTACCTTCATGTCAATGATCCATACACCTAGGTTTCCCTTGCATAGACCCACCAAAATGTGGAATCATTTGCTAACTTGCATGTATTTTGTCCTTGCATGCAAGTGGAATCCACTATAGTGGAGTCATTCCATGCACCGACCACCATAGTGGAATCATTTGATGAGTTGCATGCATTTCTTCCTTGCATGCATACACCCATCAAAATGGGGGATCATTCGATAAGGTCGTTTGGAATGACTTGATAAGATCATTGACTTCGCCAAAGTGGGATTATTTGAAAAGTTCATTCGATGAGTTCTATTTAATATGTTTCATTTGATAAGATCAAATAAGCTCCTTGCCTCATGGAAGCATATGGAGTAACCTTGGCTTATGGAATCATGTGTCACTTGCATTTATTTGTTGGCTTATTATCATGTTCATAAGGGTTGATCGGATTAATATGTGTGCTCATATGCTTCATAGGCCACCATAAACTAAAGTAAAGTTCTCCTTCATGGAGTACGAGTTGCATTTGAAAAACCACTACACAATGCATACATGTAAAGTCTCCCCTCAATTGCACAAGTGCATATATAATAATGATCAGCTTTGCATTCCCAAAACATGACAAAGTATCTCCAAGTGGAATTACAAGTTTCGATGTAGTGCCACAATATACCAAGGAAGAACATCTGGTTGTGCGCTTGCCCAAGTTGATGCAGCCTTTGCATTCCCAAAACATGACAAAGTACCTTGAAGTGGCATTACAAGTTTCGATGTAGTGCCACAACATACCAAGCGAGAGCATCTGGTTGTGCACTTGCCCAAGTTGATGCAGCCTTGCAAGAACATGCAATAGGTTTAGGAACTTCTTATTGAGGTACTGCCATTGGCCTTTCAATCGGCCGAATGCATGCTCCATAACAATTCAGGTGGAGGATAGATAGAAGTTGAACTTGCATTTCAAGTCTATGCTAGGGGTATCATATAGACTAATGAACCATATTGTAAGTGCATATACACCATCTCCAAGGATGTACTCTCGAATGCGAAAAGCGCCATCAAAAAAATTAAAATTTTGGAGGGATATGGAAACTACTCAAGACCTATGCAAGGTTTATTACCAATAAGATGATTGGGGGATGATTGGAGGTATCATTGTTGATGATTGCTACCTATTTTTTGTTCACATAATAGGATGCACATATAAATTTGGGATATTCTACCTTCCTAGCTACATATTTGGTGTTTGATGGACATTGGAACTTTGCAAGTACATGCAAAATTGGTGCATCATTTTATTTACCACCCCCTCATGGAGAGGTCTTGAGTCAACAAGGTGGAAGCAACATCATTTTCTTTGAGGTTACACATGAGGCGATGGAGATCAAGGGAGGAGGCAGAGGACGATGTAGAGGAAATGGAGGTAGTGGGCATGATAAAGGAAAAGGGAGAGGGCATGTTGGTGATACTAGAGCTTCTACTATGCTTCTTAATTCTCTCCTAGAAGCCAATGATATATTATTCACATCTCTTGTGATGCAAAAATCTGGAAGTACCTTGCAAGCTTCAAAACAACACTGCTGCAAATCGAGATCCTTTAAAGTACCTTGTAGATTTGAGTACAACACCTAATTTTCTCTAGGAAACCACATATACATTCTTCACATCTCTTCTAATGCAAAAATTTGGAAGTACCTTGCAAGCATAAAACAACACCACTGCAATTCGAGACCTTCAAATTACCTTGCAGATTTTAATACAACACCATCTTCAGGAGCTATTGCATATGAAGGTAAATTGGCAGTGCAAGGAAAACAGATACCAAGAATATGGATAACATTTGCTTAAACCACCAACTGAGCTCATGGTACCTTTCTCTCTTTTCATGGGGCACTCGAAGTTGTGAGATCCATGGTACCTTTCTCTCTTCTCATTGGGGTCTTCAAGAGCCAATGAGATCCAAAACGGCGACGATAAAAACTTGCAACCAAATAATGGTTTATATAATGTTTTATGCTTTATTGCTTATATATATCCACTATCCTTCGGTTTGGATATGAACACTGACATGCTCGCCAGACTTCTCCTCACTACCACACACCCATCCCAGGTAAGGGCTATGATAGACTCCTTGGTCTCTCAAGGGACCTTGGAGTTCAAGACTTTATCAATCCCTCATCGATTGAGATTCCCTACTACTGGCTCTCCTATGGTCCCTGTACCCCAAGCTTGCTTAAGAAGACAAAATATTGAGTGCTACACCTTGAGTTACCTCTGAACCTCCCTTCATTGCTCCAATCAGCTTACCTGAGGATGCCGCGAATTCCTATATCTACTATACACAGCTTCAAAATATTGGAAAAATGTCCCTTATAATCTCCACATTTTTGCATAATCCATAGGTTAAATTGTGCTGCAGGATGAATGGAATAAAACCAAACAATTCAACTTTGTCAACATCTCTTTTCCTAGGACATGTGTGGTTGAGCCATTTTTCCTAGAAGAAGTGCACGATCATCGTTTCATTACTTGTGGCTTCTCCACCATCCAATATAAATTTGATATCCCTAATACTTTCTATTGAGCTCAAGGTGCATGGATTAGCGACAATGTACACTCCCTTGCAATTCAGCTTCTACATACTCTAAATAGGATTCATGCATCTTCAACGTTTATCATGAATCTGCATTCTAGCCTTTAGTACATTTAGAAAATGCACTAATGACCGATAGCAAAAATGGTGAAAAGGGAAATGGGATTCCAAGTCAAAGACACTATTTGATTTAGATGTGAGTCGGGGGAAGTCTAGGAATGGATGTTTACAAACATAGAGAATGGTGGATGAGGTGAATGCATCTGTCAGGAGCTCGAGAGCCTATAATTTTTTATGCCAAGAAACACAAAGAATATCACTCTAAGAACCAAGGACAATGTTCTTGGCTCTTGACAATAGACTCGGTTTACGATGTTAATTTGGATGCATAGCACATACATGGCTTGGCAGATGATGGAAATTTGCATGCCTCATGGAGGGACTGAGAGCGCAAGGAGAAGTCTATTCATTGCTCTCCATGCGGCACCTTTTATTTTAAGAATATACAGATAGAGATGTTAAACATATTTCTTTTTTTTAAATGCCCATCTATTTTTTATTAAAAAACATAAACAATTTCTTACATGAAGAATACAATGTTCTTTCTTATTTTCTAGATAAACAACTCATTTAATATGCAGATAATCAAAATTAATACATAGGAAAATATAAATTCTTTCTAATTTTCAAGATAAAGAACTCATTTCCTATATAGGAATTGTAGAAAGTACTTCATTCTCCTTATAGGAACTTACATTTCCTAGATAGCAATATACATGGGCTATATAGGAAATGCAATTCCCTACACAACAAACTTGAAATCCACTTCATTCTCCATATAGGAACTCACATTTCCTAGATAGCAATATACGTGGGCTATATAGGAAACACAGTTCCCTACATAGCAAACTTGAAATCCACTTCATTCTCCATATAGGAACATAGATTCCCTAGATAGGACTATATAGGTTATCAAATTCCCTATATAAGAAAGTAAAAATCGGCTTCATTCTCTATATAAGAACTTGCATTTCCTAGATAACTATATGGGAAATAAAATTCTCTATAAAGAGGATAAAATGAGTAATTCTATCTAGTAAAAATGCATTAATTTCCTAGTTTGTTAAGAGTTCACTATATAGAGATTGGTCAAAAGTTCCTTGTGACCCCAAGCCCAATCTACAAGCCTCTATTTCCAAAGCAAGAAGTCCCAGTTGTAAGTTGGGCGATCAAGCAGCCAACCCTAGTGCAACCCAAGCGCATCTAGGCAATCAGAAGAGATCTAACAAAAAGTTATTGGAGTGCACAGTGTAGCATACTCTTTTCTCTCTCTTTGGAGGGAAAGTGGTAATGGTGTATATGCTAAACATTCTAGGAAAGTCTTTTTGTCGTAGTATAGAGTATAGACTTCCTTGCAAACGATTAGATTTCTCATTTATGCCACCCTTCACCTTCCAAATTGGCGAGCTAAAAAGCTGCTTTACTCTCTTGCTTTCATGGGTGTAGCCCCCCCCAAGACGTGAACAGTCACCAAATTGATGATTCCCAACATGCAATGCTCATTGCCCTTCTTTCCCCATTCCGATAACAATCCTTCTTCGTCGTTTTCTTCCAGAACATAATAGTGTTAGCATTGCTTTCTGGCAATAAGGCCATATAGTGCCTAGTGCAATTCGTGGACCAGCAATTGTAGGTGCACATTTTCTTTGACAAAGCATTCTGCAAACTTGTGAATCAAACTTGCGTCAAAATCTGTGGCCATGGTTCCACTAAGGTTTCTATGACGAGTAGGGGCTAGAGCTAGTTATTAGTTAAATTTAAGGAGGTTAGATCAAATAAGGTATCTTTCGTAAAGGACCGACAAGAGAGATCACTGCAACCGAAAAGAGAGATCAACAAGGCAAGGATTATTGATGCTATCATAGAGCTCCAGGGAGAGAGAGTAAAGGAAAGGCAAGGACTTAAATTAATTGTATGAAAAATAAAGAATATGTTATTGTAAGACCGGGAAGAGAGATCAGCTAGTCGTATGAAAAACAAAGAATGTGTTCTTGTAGGAACGTTCAAGCCAACGATTTCAAAGGAGAGCGATTAGAATTTACACAACAGCAAAGGACAACAAGAGCAATCAGGACATACACACATGATAGCAATGAACACGAATGAGAGAGAAGCAAACTTGAACTATCAAATGTGGCGAAGCAACAATAAACAACGGTGATCAATGAAACCAACCAAAAGGCTGCCTTGCTTTTAAAAGGGTTAGCACATTGTATTTTGTTTTTGGAGGAACCAAAAAGTCGCGTTGTTTTTAGAAGGATTGGCACGTTGTTTTTGGAGGTGTTTTCTTGGACGATCTAATGGCTTACATCTAGCCATGTGGCTGCATAGGATTTCAAAACTGCAAAGAACCACCTTCTAGTGCTAGCCAAGTAAAAAGGAAAATATTTCCAAAGCCTTTCATAGGATGAAAGTTTAGTGGTCGCTATGCCATCAAGGAAAATCGGAGCTTGTTTACCTTTGTTTCAAGAATATTTGAATTATAAATGAGCATGCATGATTGAAACTTGGGTGAAATTGATGCAAATCTCTCCAAGCTTAACAAAATTAAAAGTTAGCTAAAAAGGAGTTACCTAATCTTGAGAAAAGATATAATACAAGAGAATCCTAAGGGAAAAACACGAAAATTTTAGAACAAGCAAATTTAATAATCTCAAAGGTGAAGGAAGACATTTTTAAAGAAGTAACTCTATAATATGTTATGACTCTTGGAAAGGCTTTGTGTAAGGAAACACCTCACAAGAAGGGTTATGTCACGTGTGTTGAGGGAGAGGAGAGACGTAGAGAAAGGGAACAATGAAGTTTGCAAGATAAAATCACTCTCATACAGCTTACAATGCCACTAAGGTCTTGATTTCATTCTACAAAAACACAAATGTCAGTCAACTAGCTGCAAATGCTAGGACACATCCTTCTAAGGTGCTTAGCTTGAGTAGCAAGAACTGCTACGTATCGTAGCAAGGGGTCTCCATGAGTTTGATCTAATTGTTCGTCGAATTCGGGAAGATGCGCTTACCCTGAAGAAGAGAACGATAGCGTCCCAAAGCACTGAGAGGAAAATTCTGCGCGTAATAATGGTACTTGAGGTAGAAATGGCAGGGAAAGCCTCTACCCGTGAAGGATTTCTCATGCCAAGATCCATCTACTCGTTGAGTGTTCAGAAGATAGTTGATTCCACTCTCTATGGATTCTACCTCGAACTTGCCCAGAGCTTCTCCAGCAGCCAGAGGACCCTGGACTGCCCATGCAGTCTCTGATGCGGTGCTGGCATCCCCCTGACCTTTCAGCGATGGATCCTTATAGCTGTCACAGCTTTCGACCCATCCTCCATCAGCTGCTTTGTTTTTTCTCTGCGACTCCACCAGCTACCTCGCTCCTCGCGAGATCTGCTCCTCGTGGGTGCTGGGTGCCATCATTGAGAGCGCGATCAAAACTCCACTGGTACCGTAGATGTAGTTCGCACCCCACTGTCTGAACAGCCGCCTTCCTTCTCTTGCTCGTTACGCAGAAAGGCAAGGCCGCGGCTCACTGTCATGGGAGAGTGGACGAAGCTATCGTTTCGCTGAGCCTTAAGCATGCCCGTCATCTCTATCACCCTGGCGGTGACGTCGGACGTGTTGGGGTCGATCATCGCCTTTAGGTCACCGTAAGGAGTTGCATTTAGCCAATTCTGATTGTTGTCTTTGTCGAATGCTCCCCAACCTCCCGCTTTGCATTGCATGCTATTTATCCATTCCACCGCCCGTCCTATAGCCTCTTGCTTCAGGGCCTCGTTGGGGAGCTTTATGGCGCTGAGAGCCATCACCACGACGGCGGTGTCGTCTACGTCTGGATACCAGCGGTTTTGAAATTTAAAAGCCCAACCTCCAGGCCTGCCATCCTTATTTTTGACGGCCCAATCGCCCTCCTGCAAGATCTGTTTCTGCAAAAGCCAGTTTCCAGCTCGTTGAAGTGCTGGAAGATCGGGCGGAAGGCCTGAATCCACCAGAGAACGCATGACCAAGGCAGTATCCCAGACGGGAGAGATGCAGGATTGCACCCAGTACTCATCTTCCGTCTCTAGAGAAAAGGCTCGAAGCGCTTCAAGACCACGGTGAACGATAGGGTCTGAAACGCTATAACCTAGCGTGATCTAGGACCACAGAGAATAGATCATAGCTGGGAATATTCCAGCCGAGTCACCCGTCTCTTCTTGTCGTTTGATCACCCATTTCTCTGCTGCTTTCAGTGCTGTCTGCCGGAAGGGCACCACCTTCAAGTTCTCCGCCAGCTTGAAAGCAGAATCGATAACGATGAAGGCATCCGTCCAGTCACGCCGAAAAGATGGTCGAAGCTTGGCGTGCTTCCTTCCCTCCACATATAACTCGTCAAGAGAGATTGCTGGATTGATCGAGAAGATGGGCTTCCGGTCGAAAACAATCATTAGAGGTACCGTGCCCAACTAGACATTTCGTAGATGGTCGTGAGGAACTAGTTGGGCAGAAGCATCACCCACATAGGAAGGGAAGGGATACCACGCCAATCAAAGCAACCGATCAACGCAAGGTGCAGCTGAGTGAAGACGCGCACTTTGCTGATGCCTCCACGTTGGAGGATGAAACCACGGGCTCGCTCAAGGGCTGGATCGGATGCAGGAACATTCATCAGACGAAGCGCTAAGTAAGCCTCTATGGTGACGCTCAACTCGCCACCATCTCCGAAGTATACTTCCCATCCACCATTGCCGCGCTGCCTTTCTCAGATGTATTTCTCCACCTTCTTCAATGGATACAAGTCGTCTATACGCAGCACCTTGTAGAGGAGGACCCCTTCAGCTGTGATGGCGACGTTGCTCTCCAGCTCTACCCACCAGTATCCGTCGGGGTACTGCATGGAGAGAAGAAATTCTTGGCTCCGCTTGATAGCTGCGTCCAAGGAAAGTACAGCAGGACTTCCGACTTCTGGGATCGGCTCCGGCTTGAAGGACAGATCCTGATTGTAGGGACGCATTGTGCTCAAGAGGTTCAGAGAGACAGAGAGCTCAGCTGAATGTGATTTGAGGTTTAACAATGACAGAGCCTGCACGTTAATAAAGAGGTTGTAGCCAGTATCTACGCTAATTAGCAGAGCTAACATTCATTTATTTCGGAGCAAGACGATAGTTATTGGTCGCCGTATCTAGTCGACATGGCATTCAAGGCAGGCATGTGTGACATTCCTCGATACGCGCCTCGGGAAGCTTCATAGCGCAGTCTAAGAGCGCATTCCCGCGATGGCCAATTTGAGCGGTGTTGCCACTGAATGCCACCGCCTTGCATATTCCCCGATCGAAGATCCTCCACGCCATGCCAGGATCTGGCACCTCAACACCCCGCTAGAGACAAAACTTTTGCTTCTCGAGGCGGACATCAGCCCTCAAATTTGAAGGGTGCCTTAGCCTTTCATTTTGAAGGGTAAAATCTTTCAAGCACTTCTTAAAAGGGTGAAAAAATACATTTCCCTTCTTTTGAAACTCAATTTTTTTTTCACACTTCCTTCTTTGAAGGACAAAAAGAGAACTACTTTTCTTTTGCATGGTAATATGTTTATCACCCTTCACAACATTAAACTAAAAAGTCCAAAAAAGCACCATCATGTGAAAATAAGTCCAAGAGTGAACTAATAAATTTCAACATTAAACAAATAAGTCCAAAAACACCATCATGTGAAAATAAATACATCATGTATATAAAAAGTTTGATGTACAAAGAGTCATGATGCACAAAATTGGTTATAATGTAAACAAAAGGTCATATAAAAACCATGCAAAAGTACTATACTAGGTTGCAATAAAGGCATTCCTTTCTTCATAGTGCCTTACCTAGAACTTGGGGATTTCAACATTAAACAAATAAGTCCAGAAAATCACCATCATGTGAAAATAAATACATCATGTATATAAAAAGTTTGATGTACAAAGAGTCTGATGTACAAAATTGGTTATAATATAGATAAAAGGTCATATTAAGACCATACCAAAGTGGTATACTAGGCTGCAATAAAGGCATTCCTTTCTTCATGGTGCCTCAGCTAGAACTTGAGGACGCCTTGCCTTCATATCTTTCCAAACATCAAAGATTAAGTTCCAATCCACTTCTTGTACCTGCTGAGGAGCTGAAAGTGAAACAAACATCAACATATCCAAAGTCTTTAATGACAAACAAGACCGATCATTACTTTTAATTCTGTTTTGCTTGGAGAAACCTCTCTCACAGCAAGCAGAGCTTGCTGGTAATACCTGCCATAACTTTTTGAGTGTAGGAAACATTTGTGACCACTCAATTTCTGAGCTACATTGCTCCCATGCATCCAACAACCCCTTTGAAGGATATGCCTCAGCAATACTAAGAACAAATCGCTGCAACTCACCTTCACAATGCTTGGATTGGATAAGTGGTGTATTCCCATTTCCAAACCTGATACAAAGTTGATCAAGATATTGCTTGACAGTGTGTCCCCGAATATCAAGATCTTTGGGATAGTTTTTTGGCGAAAACAGTTTGGCTGCATTCACTACAAGGCATAGGCCATTTTTCGACGGAAATACCGACGCTTTTTACATTAAATTTTTTTTTTCACGAGCGCAAACGTCGCTATAAAAGTCGCTAAAAGCGTCGAAAAAGGAGCGTCGCTATATAGCGACGCTGTTAATCGTCGCTATATAGCGACGATGCAAACGTCGCTATATAGCGACGATGCAAATGTCGCTATATAGCGACACTGTTAATTGTCGCTATATAGCGACACTGGTAAACGTCGCTATATAGCGACGATTAACAGAAGTAAAAAAAAAAGGGTTAGTGGGGCTAAACAGGGCTTCCTTTTGGCCCTGTTTAGCCCCACTAATCCTTTTTTTTTTTTTGTAATTACAAAAGAAAGTTTTTTATAACAAAATTTCCCTTGCTTGCAGGGTGATACAAAATTGTTCTTATGAAATGATGAGTAACAAATGCATATACATGTCGGACATATACAACAGTGTTTGTAACAAAATTACCTTGTCGAAAGGGCGATACAAAATTGCTCAAACGAGCAGATATACAAAATGCTACTACCACTACTCATCCGAATCCGAATCATCTTCGTCTTGTTGGCCTGTTCCTTGGTCCTCGACACCTGCGTCTTCTCCCTCGTCCTCGCCACCTGCGTCCGATCCTTGCCCCTGTTGATCGCTCGCCTCCGATGATGGGACGCTTCAACTTTGACCTTAAGAGTGAACCATATAAATCGAAAATTAGATTGGAACTTAAATTAAAAAGTGAGATTACAAGTAGGAGTAAACTTATACCGTGCGAGCAGCCACCTCAGCCCAATCGACTGTCGCTCCCATTGCCTCTTGCTCAATGAACCACGGCTTTGTTCCTATCCGAAATGCGCGCCGCGTCTCTGCATCCGTAGGAAGACGACCCATCGCAGCTTGCTATGGATCCAATTTACGAGAGTTAGAGTTAGCTAAAGTGCATGTAATATGTAAGTAAAACAAATAGAACAATACATTAAATGGGAAGAAGTAGACTTACCACGGTTGCCTCGAACGCATACCATCCGCCTATACCAAAGTGCGAAGTACCTACGACGTCCAGCCATCTCTTCGCAGCCCTCCTCTGACCCTCGAACATTTCGGGATGGTCCCTATGTTGCTTCTTGAAGTACTTATAATCAGCTTTGTCTGCCTAGCTGGGTTTAGCCAACCCCTTTGTAATGGAAGTACGCAAGGTTGATCTACGATGCTTTAGGACCAAACCCATGCGCTCTCGCATATAATCGTCATTAAACTCCACATTTAGCGGATTAGGGTATCTTTGTTTTAACTCATCGATCACCGCCTGCTTCTTTTGGGCATCTTGATACCGCCAATCGGTATTTATGCCGCTCTTGAAGTGATGACTCATCAACCTCCTCATGGCGGCCATCACTGCTTTGCCCTTTTTATCTTCTATTATCTCTCCGGCAGATGTGATTTGATAGGAGAGATCCCCTGATGAGTAAGGGGGACTGACGGTAGCAGAGTCTGAAGGAGTGGAAGCTGCGCGAGCGCTTCCGGAGCGAGGAGTAGCAGTGGGAGTAGGAGAGGGAAAGGGACCTGACTGATACTGTGTCTCCGGACCAAGTGGAGACCTAAAGGAGCGTGAGTGTGCTGACTCGTCTACATCTCCCGAGTCAGCACAACATGAGCCGCCCGTCCTACTCTTCCTTCCCTTGCGAGAGGCATGCGCAGGTGATGATCCCGCGGTCGAAGGGGCGCAAGGGGATGGCTGGGCAGTACGTCCACCCGTCGGTTAGGGGAAGGAATTGCGGAGGTCCTTTGAGAGAGGAGAGAGAAGAATCTTGTTGCCTCCTCATCGCTCATCTGCGCTACAAACTCGTCGGGACTCCCGAGAAAGCCATGCGTGGCTAGCAAAGGAGTTCCCCGAGGGGTAGTCGCAGTGCTACGTGGAAGAGGGGTCGGCAGGGGTAGTCGTAGTGCTAGGTCTGAGAGGAGTCGGACCAGGGGTAGACCTCGGGATAGTCGCCTGAGAGGAATCAAAGTCCTCTGGAGCATATAGATCGTGAGCTCTCCTCCTGCGAGGCTGTCCGTACTCGTCGGATGAGCGACGTGATCCCATGTCTAACATAGACACAAACACGAAAACAGAAAACAAAAAAACAAACATAAGCATTCTCATAGGCATAGGCATAGGCAAGAAGAAAGAAGAGGGAAAGGAAAGAGGGAAAGAAGATGGAAAGGAAAGAAAAGAATGAGAATGAGGAAATAGAGAATGAGAGAAGGGGGAAATAGAGAAGGGGAAAGAGATGAGGGGGAAATGAGAGCTTATGCGAAAATAGAGAAGGAGAGAAGGGGGAAATGAGAGAAGGGGGAAATAGAGTGGGAAATAGAGAATGAGCTTATGCGGAAATAGAGAATGAGCTTATGCTTCTCTCATTCTCTATTTCCGCATAAGCTCACGCATAAGCATGAGCTTATGCGGAAACTTGAGCATAAGCTCATGCTCATGCAGGAGCATAAGCATAAGCTTATGCTTATGCTTAAGCATAAGCATAAGCATAAGCTCATGCGGAAGCTCATGCGGAAAAAGAGAAGGAGCTTATGCGGAAATAGAGAATGAGTTTCCGCATAAGCTTCTCTCATTCTCTATTTCCGCATAAGCTCATGCATAAGCATGAGCTTATACGGAAACTTAAGCATAAGCATAAGCATGAGCTTGAGCTTATGCTTAAGTTTCCGTATAAGCTCATGCTTATGCATGAGCTTATGCGGCATAAGCATAAGCTCATGCGGAAAAAGAGAAGGAGCTTATGCGGAAATAGAGAATGAGTTTCCGCATAAGCTTCTCTCATTCTCTATTTCCGCTTATGCTTATGCTTATGCTCATGCGGAAAAAGAGAAGGAGCTTATGCGGAAATAGAGAATGAGAGAAGCATAAGCATGAGCATATGCTTCTCTCATTCTCTATTTCCGCATGAGCATGAGCTTATGCGAATGAGAGAAGGGGGAAATAGAGAAGGGGGAATGAGAGAAGGGGGAAATAGAGAAGGGGGAAAGAGAGAAGGGGGAAACTTATGCATAAGCTCATGCTCATGCATGAGCATAAGCATGAGCTTATGCGGAAACTTAAGCATAAGCTCATGCTCATGTATGCGCATAAGCATGAGCTTATGCTTAAGCATAAGCATAAGCATAAGCTCATGCTTATGCTCATGCGGAAAAAAAGAAGGAGCTTATGCGGAAAAAGAGAAGGAGCTTATGCGGAAACCTAAGCATAAGCTCATGCTCATGCATGAGCATAAGCATGAGCTTATGCTTATGCTTATGCTTAAGCATAAGCATAAGCTCATGCTTATGCTCATGCGAAAAAAAAGAAGGAGCTTATGTGGAAAAAGAGAAGGAGCTTATGCGGAAAAAGAGAAGGAGCTTATGCGGAAATAGAGAATGAGAGAAGCATAAGCTTCTCTCATTCTCTATTTCCGCATAAGCTCATGCATAAGCATGAGCTTATGCGGAAACTTAAGCATAAGCTCATGCTCATGCATGAGCATAAGCATGAGCTTATGCTTAAGCATAAGCATAAGCATAAGCTCATGCTTATGCTCATGCGGAAAAAAAGAAGGAGCTTATGCGGAAAAAGAGAAGGAGCTTATGCGGAAATAGAGAATGAGAGAAGCATAAGCTTCTCTCATTCTCTATTTCCGCATAAGCTCATGCATAAGCATGAGCTTATGCGGAAACTTAAGCATAAGCTCATGCTCATGCATGAGCATAAGCATGAGCTTATGCTTATGCTTATGCATAAGCATAAGCTCATGCTTATGCTCATGTGGAAAAAAAGAAGGAGCTTATGCGAAAAAAGAGAAGGAGCTTATGCGGAAATAGAGGATGAGAGAAGCATAAGTTTCTCTCATTCTCTATTTCCGCATAAGCTTATGCGGAAACTTAAGCATAAGCTCATGCTCATGCGGAAAAAGAGAAGGAGCTTATGCGGAAAAGAGAAGGAGCTTAAGCTTCTCTCATTCTCTATTTCCGCATAAGCTCAAGCATAAGCATGAGCTTATGCGGAAACTTAAGCATAAGCTCATGCTCATGCATGAGCATAAGCATGAGCTTATGCCTATGCTTATGCATAAGCATAAGCATAAGCATTGCTCATGCGGAAAAAGAGAAGGAGCTTATGCAGAAAAAGAGAAGGAGCTTATGCGGAAATAGAGAATGAGAGAAGCATAAGCTTCTCTCATTCTCTATTTCCACATAAGCTCAAGCATAAGCATGAGCTTATGCGGAAACTTAAGCATAAGCTCATGCTTATGCTCATGCGGAAAAAGAGAAGGAGCTTATGCGGAAATAGAGAATGAGAGAAGCATAAGCTTCTCTCATTCTCTATTTCCGCATAAGCTCATGCATAAGCATGAGCTTATGCGGAAACTTAAGCATAAGCTCATGCTCATGTATGAGCATAAACATGAGCTTATGCTTATGCTAGCATAAGCATAAGCATAAGCTCATGCTTATGCTCATGCGGAAAAAGAGAAGGAGCTTATGCGGAAAAAGAGAAGGAGCTTATGCGGAAATAGAGAATGAGAGAAGCATAAGCTTCTCTCATTCTCTCTTTCCGCATAAGCTCATGCATAAGCATGAGCTTATGCGGAAACTTAAGCATAAGCTCATGCTCATGCATGAGCATAAGCATGAGCTTATGCTTATGCTTATGCATAAGCATAAGCATAAGCATAAGCATAAGCTCATGCTTATGCTCATGCGGAAAAAAAGAAGGAGCTTATGTGGAAAAAGAGAAGGAGCTTATGCGGAAATAGAGAATGAGAGAAGCATAAGCTTCTCTCATTCTCTATTTCCGCATAAGCTCATGCATAAGCATAAGCTTATGCGAAAACTTAAGCATAAGCTCATGCTCATGCGAAAAAAGAGAAGGAGCTTATGCGAATGAGAGAAGGGGGAAATAGAGAAGGGGGAAAGAGAGAAGGGGGAATGAGAGAAGCATAAGCATAAGAGAATAAGAGGGAAAGGAAATAGAGAATAAGAGGGAAAGGAAAGAGAGAAGGGAAAAGAGATGAGGGGGAAAGAGAGAAGGGGGAAAGAGAGAATAAGAGAAGAGGGAAAAAAGAGAAGGGGAAAAAAGGAGAATAAGAGAAGGGGGAAGAAGGAAAGAGTGAGAGGGGAAGAGAGGGTTCCTACGCCCATCACTGCAGCTAGCGCTTAAGGCGCTAGTTGCAGGCCAATGCAAATAACAAAAATAATAAATGGAAAAAGGAGGAAGCACTTACCTGAAAAAGTATGTCCCGCTCAGTGTAGTGGACTGGCCCTACAAAAGAGAGAAAACAACCCATTTTTTCAAATAAGATGTTAGTGGAAGGAGGAGATTACAAAAGCAACTTCTTGAAGGGAGGAGATTGAGGAGACAAGGAAAGGAGGAGATTGAGGAGACAAGGAGAAAGAGAAGGAAGAGAAATACAGAAAAAAGAGGTGAGTTTTCTTTCTTTCTTGAAATCTCGTTTTTTGTTTCAATCCTTTCAAAACAAGCATGAAAACTAGTTTACAGGTTTAGCAATACAAGAAGAAACACTCACAAAACTAAAGCTAACAAACAAACAACCTACATTGTTGAAACAAACTCACCTCTTGAAGAACTTTCTTTCAAGAAACCAAAGAGGGAAAAGGATAGAGAGGGAGTACAAGAGGTAGGAGAAGGGTAAGGAGTGGAAAATAGAGTGGGAGGTTGCTTGGAATAGATGGGAGGTCGTCGAAAATAGGTGGGAGGAGATTTTGGGTTGCTTACTTGAGAGATTAGGGAATGGATTGAGCAAAACGCCGCGCGTTTCGGCGTTTCGGGTTTTAATCCACAGCGTCGCTATATAGCGACGCTTATTCGTCGCTATATAGCGATGGAACAGAGCGTCGCTATATAGCGACGCTTACTGTCACTTTTTTTATATGGCCTCAAGAGAAGCTCAAACATGCTATTTTATAATTGTCAATATCTCCTCTTCATGCTTATGTTGTGATTTTATAAGTGTAGATGGAAGGGACGAGTGGAAGCTCATCCGATGATGCGCCAATGCCCGGGAGCACGAAGTGGCTTACGGAGAGGTTATACTGTCATTGCACTCATTGCAAGTGAGAAGTACGACATCAACGTCGTATTATCATGCGCCACTTGCGGATGTATGGGGAGGAGCCGGAACCAGTACCCCCCGTTGGTGTTGCACATGTTGATGGATCATCGGTAAGTCAAAGCTATTTAAGTTCGCAATCTTATTGTATACCAGGAAATAGAAGATCTTATATTTACACGAATGAGCTTATGACAGGATGAGGAGGGTGACGAGGGTACACATATACCTTCTCACTTTCAACAAGACTATAGTCTCCCGGATGACGACGAGGGTATGGTCGACATGATGGATTCCATTTTTAGGGGCACTACATCCCACGTACACGTGATGTCAGAGTCTGAGGTCAAAATGCGAGAGTTGCAATCAACACAATTGTACGAGGGTGCTAGGATGTCTAAACTACGTGCTTGTCTCTCAATCTTGAATCTACAAGTACAGTATGGGTGGTCGGATACAAGTGTCTCTACCTTAATGAGGTTAGCCCTTGCATTAATTTGACTCATTATTTGGATATTGTTTGTTTTGAGAATCATCATTTGGATAGTGTCTTTGTCATAGGTTGCTCCAGAAGATGTTGCCTGCACCAAATACCATGCCCGCATCAAGAGACGAAGCGAAAAAGATGCTAACAATGGTGGGTATGGATTATGATACCATCCATGCTTGCCGTAATGATTGTATTCTCTTTCGTCGTGAGCATGGAGATTTGGCTAGTTGTCCAAAGTGTGGGGAACAACGATATAGAGATGACTTGCAGGGTGAGCGGATACCGGTAAAGGTCTTAAGACACTTTTCCATCATTGCAAGAATACAACACATGTTTCGATGCAAATCCATAGCAGAGTTGATGACATGGCATGCATCTCATCGGTCCACTGATCACACATTGAGGATTCCCGCAGATTGTGTAGCTTGGAAGCACATAGATAATCAGTGGCCGGACTTTGCGAGGGAGCCACGCAACTTACATCTTGGGCTAGCCATGGACGGCGTGAATCCTTTCGGGTTACGCTCGACATCTTGGTCGACATGGCCCATAGTCGTGGTGAATTACAATATCCCACCATGGCTAACAATAAAAAAGGGACACCTCATGCTTGCACTACTTGTGCCAGGAAAGTACAAGGCAAAAAACATGGACGTGTACATGGCACCTTTGATAGAGGAGTTACATATATTATGGAGAGGAGTGCAGGTCTTTGATATTTCCAGAGCTCCTAGGCATACCAATGATATTTTGGTCAGGGGTATCTTGATGTGGACCATGCATGACTACCCAGGATATGGAGAGTGCGCAGGTTCGTGGTTATGTCTTTACATGTACAATGAGGGATTATGCTTTTTTTACTCTCTTTTGCACGCATGTCTTGTACTAACATATTCATGCATGCGTGCAGGACTTGTTACAAGTGGGTACCATGCTTGTCCTGTTTGTGGACCGGCTCTGAAATCGCTTGCACGCTACTCCAAACATATGAGGAAAAATGTTTATGAAGGTCATGCTCGATACCTTCCGCTCGACCATCTCGCACGTGGAGGTCAGCTTGATCCACCACCATCATATTTGAAGGCAA
Organism: Dipteris shenzhenensis; assembly: GCF_047967505.1. Classification (NCBI taxonomy): domain Eukaryota; kingdom Viridiplantae; phylum Streptophyta; class Polypodiopsida; order Gleicheniales; family Dipteridaceae; genus Dipteris; species Dipteris shenzhenensis. The sequence goes on along the minus strand of NC_141616.1, from coordinate 52,510,997 downwards.
GTGATTGGATTCAAGCTTGGAGGGCGAATGGAGAGGAACCTCCTCCTGGTATGAAGAGGCTATCGATCTTTCACGAGCTTCCTTATTGGGGTCAGTTACAAATCAATCATCTCTTGGATCCCATGCATATCTTCAAGAATGTGGGGGCTACTATTTGGGCACACTTGGTTAACACACTATTCAAAATTTTTGGACTTTCTCTCTTGGTTTGGACTTTTTTTTGGAGCATATCCTTTCCACTCAACTTCACTTAGTGAGCTAAAAAATTGGGTTTTTTGAGCACTTAATGGGTCACTTATATACAAATATGGCCTTATTAAGCTAGTAAAAAGTCAAGTGGTAACCTCTAATTTTAAAAAAAATGGCTCGCTGAAGCTATAATTCCCAAACTCATGCATGGTGCCTCCATCCAATAACTATAATAATAATAATAGTAGTCTCCTAACTCAAGTTCAATTTTAACACTATGAAGTGAAAATATGACACCATATGAAAAGAGTTTGTTGAATTCAACATATAAGTGGTGTATAGATACACCATTAAAAAAAAAAAAAAGAGTTTGTTGAATTCAATACATAAGTGGTGTATAGATACACCCTTTTTTAAAAAACAAACCATACAATAAATTATCTTATTGGTGGTGTATAGATACACCATTTGTATGGAAAAAAGCATACAAAACATTATCTTATGCATCTGAATCTCGTTATTGGTGGTGTATAGATACACCATTTGTATGGAAAAAAGCATACAAAACATTATCTTATGCATCTGAATCTCGTTCAGAGTCATCAGACTCATGTAATGTATTTGAGCTTGATGGGTCAAGTCTTGCCAAATGATGTTTAATATGGACACGACTTGGATCAGGGATTGTGATACATTTTTCAACATTGTATCCATGCTTCTTTTTAAAACTTCGTGTCCTCGATTTCCAGCAATGAATAATGCTACTGCCTTCCACCTCTGTTAATCCCTCATTATTTGGAACCCATTCACGTTTCTTTTGCAAGCATCCCTCATAGAGTTGTTTTATTGTATATCTTCTCGGGAGATTTTTTAATGGCTTTGGTTCATACCATAAAGCTGTAAATGTTATAGGAGTTCCCTTGTCATCCCTTTCTATCTTAGTAACCTTTGCAACCCAAATTGGGCCACCTTGGTCATCCAACTCTGAACCCGGATCACATGCCCAAACTGCAACAAATAGACCCTCTTCAATCTCATTACATGGTATAAACTCTGGTAAGGGTTTGTCTCCCTTCCTGCCACAATATTTTCGAGGTAAAAGGCATTCCTCTGCTTCCTCCATATCTACTAACATATTTATATCCAAAGGAAAACTTGGTGACCTAGCTTGTTCCGGCCAAAAGGATTCAGACTATTCAATGCTCATTAAGTTTTCTTGTCTTTCTAAAGATTGGATAAGTGCTTTAGTTGATTTAATTGTCTCCAAATTCTTAGTTGATTGCTCAGGATATTTCTGCATCATACTTTGAAGATGTTTAATGAAGGCTTTCAAGCCTTTCATTTCATCTATGTCAAGTGATTTGTTTTTTGCAAGAACAAATCTAGTTTCCTCCAATGGAATTATTCGTTGTAACAAAGCATATGACTCACTCCATAAATGATCTCCATCTACTGAGTAGTGCTTCCATTGCATCACTGGAATATTGTTATGCATGTGAAACCGAAAGTAGTGTGGATTTGTGTGTCCTATTAGGGCATCATCTCCTGTTTGTAAATGTGGCTCTATAAATGCTCTCCAATCTACCATCCTCTCTAAGATAGCCACTTCTGATTCTTCCCTACGAGAACCTCCAATTTTTTTCCCAATTCGAAATAGCATATCCTCCATTGTCAAAACATCCATTGCCTTCAACTCACCAGAGATAACACTGAAGATTTGATCTATGTCTTCATGTGTATGGCCGACAAGAAGAAAGCCAACTTCCACTTCTTCAAATATTTTCAAACCAACCAACATAGAGCATAAAGCAAATATATATTTATTCTTGTTCTCTCTCCAACAATTATCAGCTTGTATTCGCAATGTGTTAGGCAAACATCCGCAAGCATCTCTGACCTTTCTTATTGCTTTCATGATTGATGTAACAACCTGGTTACTATCATGGTCATGCAAACTATCAATCCATACATCACAAAAGATTCGGTATCCATGTACTAATACTCCACACAAGTGTGTTTTTAGTCCACGTTTGCCCTCCAATGCCGGTGGGATACGTCTATATCGTGGCAAAGTGGTTGTATTCTGGTCCATGCCATCAATGGTGATGCACATGGACTTATTGACATGTGAAATAGCTTCCTCTCTCCAAGAAGCATACAACTTTCGAGCATCCTGCACATGACGTAAATGGATTGATCGCCATTTAATATATCTTCCTCGCTGCTGCTGACATTTACAATGTTCAATGGCATTTTTTAATTCATCACATGTCTTACATTTTGACATCCTTTGCTTTGATGGTGTCTTGACATGGCAAAAATCTCTACGCCAAATTTTGTACAAGGTTGATCGTGAAATCATGCTCTCGTCTCTGTCTTGTAAAGTTTTATTGACAGTCTCTAGGACGACCTTCTTTGTCATTCCCAAAGGAAGATGTTGTTGGCATTCGACACGTCCATCTAGCATTGTTTGTTGAAGATGAGGCTGCGGTAATGCATGGTCTTCGAGAACTTGCTTTAATGTTGCGGTTGCATTTATAGTGCTTCCATGGCATTTAAGCTTGTACGTATTTCCATGAATTGTATGAATAACTTTTTCTTTCACCTCTGCCCAGATGGTCCAATATGTGCCATGTGATAGTCCAGTTAACCATTGATATCCTCGATTGCAAATGGGTCTCCCATTAACCATGGGTTTCAATCTAGGTTTACAGTGTCCTGTGCTCAAATCTTGATTAGTGCCTTGATGAAGAAAGCATGAAAACTCTTGAAGAAGATAGTTATGTCTATTAGGCGCTGTCTTACTCCAAATACCAAGGCGTATGGCTGCACAATCATCTTTCCCAACTTTTCTAATGCAAAGTCTCTTGCAACAAACTCGCATAAGCATCCTTTCCATATTCTCCTCGGATAGCATCACATGTCTCTTTGGTTCTAGAATTGATGCCATGATTCTTCGCCTCTTCACACTCACATACTTTCTTTTTGTAAATAGTGTCTTGCGTTTTCTAGTTGTAAGACCATCAAACCTCGAATCCATTTCCCTTGAATCTTCATCTTTATAATCAAATGCTGTGTAGGCTTGAGAATTATTTGATACCTTATAATATCTTGGAAATGGCAATCTGGTCGACATGTTCATTGATGTCAATTTGTTGCCAATGCCTCTTGAATTTTGTGGTTGAACTGTTTCTCCTTCGTAACTCAAGATTCTCCCATCTATATTCTCTGGCATGCTAGCAACAATATTCTCAGATTCTCTGCCCCTTTTGCCTTGTATTCGAGTGGTAACATCATGATCATTGTCACTAATATCATCAATTCCTGTTATTGCATCACTTATCCCATTGATCTTTGCGTGTATTTTTCTTTGGGGTCCCATCTTATTATTTTCAACACATCTTCTGTCTTTTATATCAATAAGCATGTTTGAGTCACTTGCAGCACAAGACAAGTCTTCTATACCAGTGAGCCTGTTTGAGTCACTTGCAACACAGGATAAATCTTCTATACCAGTGAGCCTGTTCGAGTCACTTGCAACACATGACAAGTCTTCTATACCAGTGAGCTTGTTCGAGTCACTTGCAACACAAGACAAGTCTTCTATACCAGTGAGTATATTTGAGTCACTTGCAACACAAGAAACCTTTTCTGCATCAACATCTGTTACTATAATGTCCTCGATACCTGTGAGCATGCCACTATGATACTCTTGATTACTACTATAGCTTCTTATCAATTTGGATCCCATTTGTGTTATAGTCTTTTTCTTCTGATAATATTCTATTGTGTCTTCCATGACATTGAAGGAAACTGTCTTGGGCAAACTTGATTTCAAGAAAGCTAACCCCCATTTACAAGTACTATGAACTTGTAGTTGAGACGTAGTATTATGGACGTCTAATTGTGAAGTACTATCCATTGCATTTTGAATGACACCTGCACTAGTCAACTTAATTATCTCCACTATACAGAGAAAACTCTGAGCATAGCCCTTAAAGTTGCCAATTGCTAAAACTTCTCCGAAGCGAGATAACATCTGTACTTTTTCCCCCTGGATATAAGTTTTCTTGATATCTTGAAAGTATGTCTTTGGAACAATTTCGTCTTGGTCCCAGAGTGTTCTGTGTGCTTGCATATCAAATATATCACATTGTAAGATATCTCCCAATGTTTCAAAGTCTCCATGTGGATATTTTAAATGTACTTCAGGATTTACAACGTTGGTGATTATCACTACACATCTTCTCTCACCACAACGTTGAAAATGACACACATTCATAGGATCAAGACTATGAATTCGTCCAAAAGCCACCACTTCATTCTTCTCATATAACACCACATCCATACCCTCTGTTAGGGTGAATACCTGTTTTATGTATAAAAGTAAATTAGCAACTCAAAATGAACATTTAATAAATAACCATTGAGCTTATTATTACTTAATAACTTCTATATCAAAACTAGCAGAGAAGGCATTAACCTAAACCCTACATCCTAAACTTTAAATAATTAATACCAAAACATCTTAACCACCGTAAATCCTAAACTTTAAACATTTAATTCTTAAACCCTAAACCCTAAATCCTAAACCCTAAACCCTAAAAATATAATCATAAACACTAAACCCTAAACACTAAATCTTAAATCCTAAGCCCTAAATCCTTAACCCTAAATACTAAACCCTAAACCCTAACCCTAAAATACAATCAAAATTTTATGATTTTTCTCGATTTGTGCAACATGTTAGATATACCCCCCAACTCAAGCAACACGTTGGGGGTATATCCGACCTGTTGTACAAATCTAGAATTTTCTCGATTTGTGCAACAGGTCGGATATACCCCAACCTGTTGCTCAAGCAACAGGTTGGGGGATATACCCGCAACCTGTTGCTCAAGCAACAGGTTGGGGGGTATATCCAACCTGTTGCTCAAGCAACAGGTTGGGGGGTATATCCGATTTGTTGCACAAAATTCTCGATTTGTGCAACAGGTCGGATATACCCCCCAACCTGTTGCTTGAGCAACAGGTTGGGGGTATATCCAACCTGTTGCATGAATCAAGTTGGATATACTCCAACATGTTGCACAAATCGAGAATTTTCTTGATTTGTGCAACAGGTTGGATATACCCCCAACCTGTTGCACAAATCAAGAAAATTCTCGATTTGTGCAACATGTTTAATATACTCCCCAACCTGTTGCTTGAGCAACAGGTTGGGGGGTATATCCGACCTGTTGCACAAATCGAGAATTTTTTGGATTTGTGCAACATGTTGGATATACCCCCCAACCTGTTGCTTGAGCAACAGGTTGCGGGTATATCCCCCAACCTGTTGCTTGAGCAACAGGTTGGGGGGTATATCCGACCTGTTGCATAAATCGAGAAAATTTTCGATTTGTGCAACAGGTCGGATATACCCCCCAACAGGGCAACAGGTTGGGGGTATATCTAACATGTTGCACAAATCGAGAAAAATCATAAAATTTTGATTGTATTTTAGGGTTAGGGTTTAGGGTTTAGTATTTAGGGTTAAGGATTTAGGGCTTAGGATTTAAGATTTAGTGTTTAGGGTTTAGTGTTTATGATTATATTTTTAGGGTTTAGGGTTTAGGATTTAGGGATTCGAAGAAGTGATGTATGCACACTGATTAGGAAGAAGTGCATGGTGTATGAGAAGAAATGAAAAAGTATTTGATAAGAAATATTCGAAGAAATATATATTCCATATCATGGACATTCTAAGAAATATGTATTCCATATCATGGATACCATGGATATCTGGTGCTTGCTAAAGTAAAAAAAATGATATGGATGCAATGATACTGTAGTCTTCTAGATTCTATGGTTTTAAATACCTACCTTACAAATACATTATCTAATTTTGCATTCTTTCGACTAACTAACAAGCATTATACACATGGAATCATGGATATCTGATGGTTACTAAAGTAAAAAAATGATATGGATGCAATGATAGTGTAGTCTTCTAGATTCTATGGTTTCTTCATTGTTTTAAGACTAAGTATTATATAAAGCACATATGCTAGAAGATCTCCTTTCAATTTTTTTCTTAAATTAATGTATTTATATATTTATTTATATAATAATTATATAATATTTATATTAATTTATAGATTAATAATATATATTTTTAGTAAAATTATATTTTAACATTAGTTAATAAAAATTTAATCTATTATATTATGAGGTAAAAATATTATAAATGGATTTCTTATTTTAATAAAGTGTAGTGAGAAGAGTTTTTTAAAAAGATTTATGATTGAATTTTGTTTTGAAATTGTTGCGTACGGAATAGGTAGGACATTTGAGTGGTTTTGAGATTGATAGAGATATTTGTAATAACGTGTAGTGAGAAGAGTTTTTTGGAGGATTTGTGATAAAATTTTGTTTTGAAGTTGTTGCGTACGCAATAGGTAGGGAGGTTTGAGTGCTTTTGAGGTTGAGAGAGAAATGTGTTATAGATTTTTTTTTTTTTAAAGGAGTTTTTTGGAGAGATTTATGATTGAATTTTGTTTTGGAGTTGTTGCGTACGCAATAGGTAGGGAGGTTTGAGTGGCTTTGAGGTTGAGAGAGAAATTTGTAATAGATTTTTTTTTTGGGTTGATGAGTTTTTTTGAGAGATTTATGATTAAATTTTGTTTTGAAGTTGTTGCGTACGCAATAGGTAGGGTTTGAGTGTTAAATTTTGTTTTGAAGTTGTTGCGTACGCAATAGGTAGGGAGGGGTTGTGAGAGTTTGAGTTAAAGAGGAAAATTTATGGAAAAAAAGATTTAATGCTAAAATGGTTTTTTAAGTTGTTGCGTACACACAAGTTTTTTAGAAAAAGATCGGATTTGAAAAAAAATTCAAATTTATAAAAACTTGATTCTTAGAAGTTCTTGCGTACGCAACAACTCACCTCTTGCATCATTTTGAAAATTTTTGCGAATCCTGCAACAGGTTGATGAGAGGAGAGAAGCGTGGAGTGTAAACGAATGATCTTTGAATGAAAGAGAGAATGAAGAATGTTCTACTTATAGTGAACCTAAAAGAACTAAAAAAACCTTAAAAACTAAAAAAAGCTGACTTGACCTAAAAGCTATCCATTTCCTATAAAACTCTACTTCTCCTCATTCTGTCTCACAACTCTCTTATTCTCTCTCACAACTCTCTCCTGGAGCTCCACCACCTCTCCACTCAGGTACTCCCTCCCTCCCTCTTCTCCAACTTCCTCTCTCCCCTCCCCTTCCCATCCCTTCCCCTCTCCTCCCGCTTCTCCCCTCCCTTCCCTTCCCCCTTCTCCTCTCCTCCCTCCCCAAGGCCCCTTCCCCTCCCCTTGCCTGCTCCCTCCTCCTTCCGTCCCCTTCCTTCCCTTCCCCCTGTCGTCGCTACCCCGCCCCCACCCCCCTCCGCCCCTCTTCCCTCCCCTCCGCCCTTCCCACTCCCCTCCCTCCCTCCCGCCCTCCGCCGCACCCCCCCTCCTGCCCTGTCGTTGACCCTCTGCCCCCCCTTCCCTTCGCCCTCCCCTCCGTCCCTCCCTCCCTGCCGCCCCTCCGCCTCCCCCCCCTCCGCCTCCCCCTTTCCTCCCCTCCGCCCCCCAAGCCCCCTCTTCCCTTCGCCCTCCCCTCCGTCCCTCCCTCCCTGCTGCCCCCTCCGCCTCCCCCTTTCCTCCCCTCCGCCCCCCAACCCCCCCCCTCCCCTCCCGCCCCCCCCCCGCCGGCGCGCCCGCCCCCTTCCGACGACGGAAGGGGGCGGGCGCGCCGGCGGGGGGGGGCGTGGGGAGGGCGGGAGGGGAGGGGGGCGGGCGCGCCGGGAGGGGGGGCTGGGGGAGGGGGGCGTGGCGAGGGCGGGGCGGGCGCGCTGGGAGGGGGGCTGGGGGCTGAGGGAGGGGGGGGTGTGGGGAGGGGAGGGGGGGCAAGGGCGCCCCCCCCACCTATTGCGCATGCAACAGGTGGGTGGGGGGGGGGGCGGCCCCCCCCCACCCACAGACATTGCCTCTTTTCAAACACCGACAGGGTACATGCGTTGCTTGAAAGGAGCATTTTCAAAGGACAATAAGCTTAGTGGCCTCAAGTCCCATGATTGGCACAAGGTCTTACAGGTATTCTAAGTAGAATTAGTGTACCGATAATAGTGATGCGTTAGCGTAATTATTATTATGTTATATTGTTGACATGACTTCATTGTTGCTTTGATAGTTCATCCTCCCAATTACAATAAAAGGGTGCTTACAAGAAGATGTTAGAAATGCTATATTCAAGATCTGTGGTATTGTGAGGTATGCTTACTATCAAATCGCATTATGTATTTTCTTAATGGACATGTGAAATAGGTGGATATCTCAAATATCTTACATATGCATGGACATGTGAAATAGGTGGATATCTCAAAAAGAGATCTCTATATCGAGCATCGAGAAGGCTAGGGTGGAATCCATCGAAGCCGTATGCTTGCTTGAGAAGCACTTTCCCTCAAGCATTATGACAACTCAAGTCCACTTGCTTGTGCACATAGTTGATGAGGTGGCTATAGCAGGTACCGTTCATAATCGATGGATGTTTTTTCTCGAGCGGTTTATGAAAACTTTAAAGGGGTTTGTAAGACAAAGAGCAAGACCGGAAGCAAGCATGGCAGAGGGATGGCTTGTGCAAGAGTCATTAGTATATATCACAGAGTTTCTTGCATCCACGGATCCTGATATGCCGCAAGCTTGGCACAACAAGGATGATGATCGCATCATTGGCGAGGTTCCCCAAGGAAAAGGGATTGAAAGAAAGATGAGCAAAGAGCAAATGGAGAAATTCAATAAGTTTTGTATCCTCAATAGCCCCGAGATGCAGAAGTGGATTGAGAGATATGAAGTGGCCAAAGCAGAAAGAATAAATGCAAGGACGAGATTCAGAGTAATGTACAGGCGATCACAACCATATCCATGAGATCTGGCTCTTCTCCCTACTCACATGTCACTTGATTGGCTACAACTGGCTCTACGTAAAGCCGAACGTGATGGAGAGACAATAAACAAGCGCGAGCGGGAGTTATCATCTGGATGTAATTATTTGTGGCAATATATGCTATAAAATAGGTGCATCTTCATTGTTTTAATGATACTCTTTTACAGTACAAAAAGTACAGTGCATTATGGTCATATGGACGACATTTTCGCGTGCAATGCATCGATTCAAAGAGAGTCACGTATGATTGTGGAGTCATGGCTAACTTCACACAAGATAGCCGAGCAAGTGCTTCGGATACCAATCTTCTCTCCTCACAGTTGGATTATTGTGGAACCATACGCGACATCTATGAAATTGATTTCAGACGATTTACTATTTTCATTCTTGATGTAAAATGGTTTAGAACTACTTACAACGGTCCCCATGTGACAGTGAGAAAAGATAGTAGCGGTCTCTTTGCAATAGACTCCACCAAACATTGGACCGATGAAAGTGATACTTTTGTTCTTCCCGAGCACTGTGAGCAGGTGCATACTAATGATTTAATTAGTCAAAGCTTTCGTTTTTAAAGTCCATTGATATATATATAATTAACGACATTTGGCACCCATCTTCAATATAGGTGGTTTTTCATCCGGATTGTTCTGATCCAAGATGGTGGTACGTGATCCAAGTTGCACCACGAAGTAAGCAAATTTTTGAAGATCGAGATGTGGATATGGAGATGCCACTACCAATGCCGGATCCAATTGATGAATCTAGCGAAGAAGATGTAGATCACCATATGAGCCAAGAGGAAGATGCGCATAATGACATCGCACAGGAGGAGGATGGAGATCACGATATTGACGAAGAAGACAACAATCATCAAGATCAATCACCACACTTAAGCTTTATTGAAGAAGATGATCAAATACTTTTAGGTGAACGTACGATGCTAGAGTACGATGATGATATAGGAGATCAACTCGGTATAGAGTTGGAGATAGACTTGCTTGGCGCCTTAGACTTGGCTCAAGATGAAACAGTTGATGTAAATGCTCTTATTTGATTTTTCTCATCTCAAACTTGGACATGAATATATGAGCTTCAAAGGCTTGATGTACATGCTCTCATTTTTTTATTCTCTATGAGCTCAAACATGTATGAAAATTTAAAAAAAATTGTCATTGGAAAAAACTAACTTTTAAGGCCTTTAAAAAAAAAAAAACCTCTCTGTAAAAACGTCGCTATAATATTTTGTCTCAGTGTCGCTATATAGCGACTTTTAGCAACAGTCGCTATATAGCTCGACGATTTACGAAACCCACTTTTCATACCGACAATTAATGCTAAGCGGGCGCTAAACGTCGGTACGTAAACGTTGCAATAGGATCCGTGTGTAGTAGTGATTGAACAAATGGTGATCATGAAACCGTTCATCAAAGGTAGAGACAAGTCTTCGAATGAAAGCTTGAGCAAACCAAATATTCTCCTCCATGCTGACCGGCCTAGTATTATCAAGCAAAGATGTATGCTGTAACACATGATGCTGCATTACTCCATCCTTATTCTTGTAAGATAAAATGCCATTTTGGACTGCTTTTAGAAATCCATTTAAATTTTTGGAATCTTGAGGAAATGAGGCATGCAGATATCGATTCTTCAAGATAGTTAACAACACATCAATCTCTCTCCCAATCATGGATATATCAACATTGTCTGCTTGAAATTTTACATTCAGCAGATCGACTTCTTTTAACACATCAGCTAAGAAGTGGACAATAAATAGAAGCTGAAAGTTCATTGCTCTCTTGTACATTGCTGGGTATTTTTGCTTCCAACATTCAAGCAGAACCGGCATTACCTTAACCAACCTAATTCAAAAAAACCAAAATACTGATTATAAGCTAGCTTGCATAAAGTAAAACTGTCATAACTTAACCTAGAAAAATACATGAGCTCACATAAAAAGTAGATTTTAAAGAAATTACCTTTTCATAACAGCACCTCGAGATAACCATCTCACTCCATGAATCCTCAATAATTCATAATGTCTAGGGAAAAATTCCTCCATCAGTTTCTTCAATTCTTCCCTTTGCAAGCATGAGTCACCCACCCATTCTCGTACCTTATTTGCAAACTGATCCACGAGTTTACACTCACATATATCTTTGACGACTAGGGCCTCTCTATGGGCTATGCAATGAACGCCCACAAGGTGTGGCACTTCCCTTCGCAGCATTGCAATCAAGCCACTATTTGCTCCAACCATTGCTGCTGCCCCATCTGACCCTATAGCTATCATTTTATTCAAAGGCAATTCCAACTCTTTCAACACATTTTGTAATCCTTCATACATGGTATGCGCTTTTCCATCTTTTACACCCACTAACTTGACAAATTTGGTTACAACAGGTCCATTTCCTCCTTTTGTCAAGAAAGAGATGTACAAAATAAGATGTTTTTCATATCTGCGGTCTGTACTTTCATCTACCAATATTGAGTACACCGGGCTTTTTAGAATTTCTTCTTTGAGCTTTTCCCAATAAACCATATAAATGGCTAAAAGAAACTCCTTTCCCGTGGCTGGATTTATGTAAGCAGAATACTCACAAGACAAGGGCATATTTGGAGTCCTCATGTACATGTGGAACCTACACTCATCAGCAAAAGCTTCTAAGGACATGTCTTTTTGAGTTGCGTGATACATGATTTGGATTATACTAATAATCCTTGATTTCTCACTATCAACTCGTAACTCAATATGCTTCTCAATGCTTATCATCTTGTCCTTCTCAATGAAAGCTTTGCGCTGCTTTGCTTGCTTGTGCGACTCGGAAGCATCATGGATAGCTAATGCTTGCTTTTGGACTGTTGTACTACCAAGCTTTGCATATGGATTATTCATGCTCATTTCCGTACAAATAGAGCCTTTAACTCTCTCCCTCCCCTCCTCGTCAAACATTGAGTATGACCATGGATACAACAACTTCCATGTAGGAACAAAGGTGCGCAAATAAACTCTCTTTCTACCCCCATCTACTGCTGTACTTTCCCCATCTTTGAAGCCTTCCTCATGCACTCGTACACTTTGTGTAACTATGCCCATTTGCTCCAATAGATGTTGGCGTTTATCTTTTTTGGGCCTTCCCATCTACCTAATGATTCATGCATCCCCAATTACTATTGCATCAGACACGATACTCAAAATAGATATTATCATAACCTTATAACAAAGAAGCTAAAAACAGTAAATTAATGTGTACTAGAAAAGAGGCCTCACCTGGTAAAAACAGTGAGAAAGAGTAAAACTGCAGCTAAATAATGCTCTTCTCGGAGTCTAGTGTCACTAATTGGACAGCTTCAAAATCACACAAGATGTCCCTCAAATCTGTAACATTCAACAAAAGGTTCACACTTTCTGTGGGTGCATGAATTGCCATTACATTATGGTTACTCATGCGGATCACATTATTCAAGGTGCAGACAGCATATTACAAAGCAAATGGAGAGACATGACGATGCTATCCAAACATTAATTTGTAGGAAATTTTAGCCACTTGCCTTTTTGCACGAGCGTCCCAAATCAAGTGAATAAAAAGAAAGATGAGGGAATCATCAATAGTGCTTGCCTACACCATAGCAACGAATTCTGATCAGAGCGAATTAATTAGAAGGGATCCAAGTAATAATTACATTAACTTTGCTAAAACAAACATTCCACTAAACATGCATAAAATCCCATCTGCATCTTACCTTAACACAGGCCACAGAGTCGATTGAGCAGCCCTTCAAAAGATGCTCCAGCGTGAGCTCGATAGATCATAGAGTAAGAATTAAACTAGTCGAATGAACACTTCATCTCCTTAAAGATTCTCCCCTGCATGAGATTGAGAATCGAGATGGCTGTTTTGCAGAGAAATATATCTCTGTTTGAGTCTATATTCCAGTGCATCGTGACTCGTGAGCTTGCCCAAAAACTGATATTACATAATACAATTTACAGATTCGAATTTCGGTAATACAGAAAGCTTTACCTTGATAATTGATTCATAGCTTAGAGCTATCGCTCTCACTAGTACCTCGCGCTGTGTCGAGATCTGTTTTCTCACAAATGGACAAAAAGATTGCTGATTTGCTCGACGCTCAGTGCTCACATTCTCCTCAGTTACACCATGCAAATTTGCAAAATTCCCTCTTTCTGTCGTGTTCATCGCCAAGCAGTTCTATAATTACCTCCAGGCTCGACCTCCTCTTCCCCCCTCGCCTAATCCACCTGCTGTACCCCCCTGAGCCCTCTCCTCTGCCCTCAAATCCTCGACTGATATCTTACCTCAGGCTCGACCTCCTCTTCCCCCCTCGACAAATCCACCTGCTGTACCCCCCTCTCCTCTGCCAGTGCTTCTAAGTTCTGCCAGCTCGCCACCTCCACCCAGACCACCTCCGCTCAGAAGTCCTGCGCCCTTGGCCTTCCCAAAGCCTGTGGCTTAAACACCACCTTCACTGAGTCCTCTTGCACAGATGCGTCCTCTTTAACGGCTCGCGAGTCGCTTCCGTTCCTCTGAACCTTCCCAAGCTTTCACGAAAGCTCGAAGCCTCACACAGGTTTTCTAACGCTCCACCATCTTTAGTGGGTTTCTGGAGATATTTCAGGGGTTGGAGTAGGAAGTAGGAGACATCGGCATGCCGCATGGATATAGAAGGCTGAAGCCTCACTTCAGCAAGGAGGTTGCCGAAAGCCTAGCGTCACGCGTGTCTTGAGACTTGAGACTTGTTTGATCTTGATTCTCTGCATTCTTGTGCAGCCCTCAAATTTGAAGGTTGCAACACCCTTCAAAGGGGGGTTTACCCTTATAGAGAAGGGTAAATTTTTTTAAGCCATTCAAAAGAATCGTGATTTTTGAAATTATCCTTCAACTCAGAAGGAGAGAATTTTTTTTAACATTCAAATGAAATTATGATGTTTAAGTTATCCTTCAGAATGGAAGGGCATTATTATTTTTATGTTTCAAAAGAAGGACACACTTATTATAGGCCTTCAAAAGAAGGGCGGACATATTTTTGACCTTCAAAATTTTAAATATTAAATATTATTAATAATATAAAATAAATAAAGAAATTAAAAATCATTGGCTCAAGCGTTTGAAAACCTGTGTGAGGCTTCGAGCTTTCGTGAAAGCTTGGGGAGGTTCAGAGGAACGGAAGCGACTCGCGAGCCGTTAAAGAGGACGCATCTGTGTAGGAGGACTCAGTGAAGGTGGTGTTTAAGCCACAGGCTTTGGGAAGCGGAGGTGGTCTGGGTGGAGGTGGCGAGCTGGCAGAACTTAGAAGCACTAGCAGAGGAGAGGGGGGTACAGCAGGTGCTCAAATATGTTGTGATAAGAGAAGTGGATTATGAGGAAAAGCTTGTGAAACTAGAATGGTTAATGTTGAAACCTCAATGTCATGATGAATGGAAGGTGGATAGAGAGGATAATGCATTCTACAATTGGAGTCATTGTGTAAAAGTTCTATCAAATTTTAAAGTGACAAAGTCTAGAAAAGTGATGATGAATGGTGAAGCCAGATGTTTACTTGGAATCATGTGGCATACATGATCATCTCATAGGTATTACAAGATGATATTACAAGTAATATGAAATGGTAAGAGATCAACAATCAACTTGACATTATTATTTTTTATGTATTCAAGCTGAGACATGAATTTCTATGTGTTAATAAACACTTATTAACCTATATTTTCTTATTATGAATGAATGCAGGTCTTCTGAAGTACTAAACGATGGACTCTTCTAACATTAATCAGCTCTCAATCAGCTCTTTGCTCTTTTTCAAAGCGTGGTTCAAAAAAATACAGATTTACAAAAAATGATGCAAGATTGTGGTCAAAGCGATAGTGCAAAAAGCTCAGTTGGTGAGCTTGCTTCATTGGGATCAACATTAGATACCCAAGTAAGAGAACGGAGCTCTTCAATAGATGCACCATCATATGATCAAATATTTAAAGTGCCTACTCAAAAATTCTGTGACAAAAGTAAGCTATACGGTAAGGCTTTTTTGAGTATGTACTTTCCCAATCAATAACAAGTCATGAATATCAACTATCGTATTGTGCGAAATTGGTTCGCGAATTCACCTATAGTGAATTTGAGACACAACAAAATGGAACAACAACAAATAAAATCAACTATCAAAAATCATTACTCCGAGATAAAGCCCTTAGTTTTTGGGGCTAGAAGTTTAGTTTGGATGCAAGATGACATATACGATTGGCATGTGAGATCACTCCAAGCTAAGAGAAAGTATCAGAAGAAGAAGGGCAAAATCTCATCTTCTCCAAGCCCATTGTTGGCACAAGTAAGTATCTTATAACTATAGTAATATTATATATATATATGTGATTTCTTTCAATGATATGTATACTAATTGAAATTCAAAATCTTATGTAGGAAAATGATGGGACTTCCTTGGATGTCCCACTTCTTGAACAACTGTCGGAATGCCCAATTGTAGAGGTACATTTATTGCATTAAAATATCATGTTATTACTTTTGTATAGGTATGAGAATTTGATATTTTTCCTTTATAATAATTGTAATGATTATATTGAACTTTATATATCTAATTTTTTAACATAGAAAGAGGATGTCGGTGTTTATATCCCAGAGCTGATCATAGAAAATTCTCCAAGCCTTAAGGTTCGTGACTAGTATAGGTTTCTTATTTTTTGAAGTAATGGTCCTTTTTCTTACCATTTTATCTTTCATTATACCTGATGCATATGTTTTAACTTATTTAATACTTAAATTTTAGCATATCTAATATTGAATTGTATTTTAATGCAGGATCAATATGATGATTACAATCTAGGTGTAGTCAACGAGCAAACTTTTATAGAAGAGGTATGTATAACTAGTTAATACTATCTCAAGTTCTTTATTATTTATTTCAAGGCATTAAGAGTTAAAATTTAAGTTTCCAGGTTAATATTGATGCTGACCCCAATACAAAGTTTATGGACCTCTTGCAAAATATGATGTCTATGGAACCTACGAATGTAAGTAATGTTATTTTTCTTTAATTATTATTTGATTCACTAATATCATATGATCTTATTATAAAGAAAAGATATTAAATAGTGTTTTCTTGTATTTATATTAGAGGTCCTCTCAGAATTCAAAAGAGGTTGACATAGATGCATCAAGGAAAAGTGGTCGAGCATGCAAGGTATGCTTTGCATTTGGCTAAAGCTATAAACATTCTATCTTGTGTTAATTATCTATTTCATAATATGGCTTAACTATTATTTATCATTTCAATGTCACAGATGACTATGAAGATGCAACATATTATGAAAAAAAGCAATTCATCAAATGTTGATTCTACTATAGTGACAAAATCAAGGGTATATTGTATGGAAACACCTACCTTTCTTTATTAAGTTACAAAGATTAACTTGTGCTAATCAATTAAATATTAATTTGTTTTGTTAATAGACTTTGAGTGAGATTCCAAATCTAGGCATGAGTTGTGATGGAGTATCCTCAAGCAAAGTGCAAGTATGTTTTTTATATGCTATAACAATTTTTTAGTCAAATAATTTGTTATATCAATGTAAGTAACTTCTAACTTGATGTCATTTTGCATGTCAGGTACATGAATTTAACCATGAGGATCAAGAGACAATTTTGATGTACTTTGGTACTCAAAGTGTGCTTGATGCCTATAAGCTTCTCAAAGCAAATTTCAATACTCTGAGAAGAGATATATAGGGAATAATGTTAGGAAAAATATGGAGTATGATTTGAAACTTATGAGAGAAGATCTAGTATCTTGGCTTTTGGAGAAACAAAAAGTAGTTGTAAAGAAGATTGGACAACAAGGATTGTCTCTAAATGACATTCATCTAGGAGTTGAATAGCATTACTCATTTTTTCAATGATTCATTTAATTTGGATTGGAATACAAACATTTCTTTTCTTACTCTTGTTTGTAGTTGTTAGTATATAGTGTAATTGAAGCAATGTATGATTTTTCTACATAGTGAATCTTACTTATTTAGTCAAAATTTATGGCTAAATATTCACATAAAAAATTTTCATTATATAATGAATGTTTAAAAAAAGCCCATATGGTGAATTTCCATGGTCTAGTTCTCTAGATAGATAAATTTGTCTCTAAATAGTGAAACTATATCTATATAGTAAAGTTCTCACAATTAAGGACTCTCTACATAAAGTTCTCACAATTAAGGACTCTCTACATAGTGATTGTTTTTCGCATATAGTGAATTTTTTCTCCATATAGTGAATTTTTTTCCATATAGTGAATTTCTCTCCATAAGGATTCTCTATATAGTAGATTTTTCTCATAAGGACTCTCTATATAGTGATTGTTTTCCCCATATAGTAAATTTTTCTCCATATAGGAACATTGTCTTAAGAAATAGAGAATTTTTTTTCCCTCTATAGAGAAATATTCTCTAGGTAAACTATAACTTTCTCTAATCTAGAGTTTTACTAGATAAGTGTATTTCTATCTAGTAAATAATCTAGCAAATCCTTTTTTTTTTGCTATATAGAGATTGGTCAAAAGTTCCTTGTGGGCCGGTGGGACTCGTTGTTGTCTTCTCAGCAAGCTTGTGCGACTAGATGCTCATGTGTTTTGAACAATCAACAGCTCGTTCTAGAGGAGCTTAAAGCTCCACAACGATAGAGGCCTCCAAAACTTTGAAACACAACCCACGTCTTTTGGCACGATTTGTAAAAGCTGCGCACTAATAAGCCCGATAGGCAACAAAGGGATGTTGGAGATTTATCGTTGCAGTAAGTGAAGATGAGGCTATAAGATCGTTCAACAGGGTGGCTTGGAATAGGGTCTCCCACAAGTCGTACCGCTCAGGAGCTCAAAAGCTCAAACGCTTAGTTTGCGGCAAGGACTTGTTGGAAGCTTGCTTGGAACCTTGCTTGGAACAGCAGGGCATGGTCGACAACTTAGAAACTTTGCTGCAATAGGATCTTCCTGGACGATTGATTGGACTGGCCTGAATTGCCATCAAACGTGCTTTACAACAGAGGCATCTTCATGACGTTGGTCTTGGAGCTTGCTTTCTACCTGATCTCCTCTAGGCTCTGGCCGAGCTCTTTGGCCACGAGATAGGGAGAGCCAAATCGTACAAATCCTTCATCGTATCCAAGAGTTCCTCCGAGATCTTGTCCACTGTAGGTAGTCTATGACCTTGCACACCCCCTATGCCTTGCAAAACACTGTAAAACTAGATGAGTCTCTCTTATACGTGCTTTGCTTCCAATGTTGTCAAATGCCTTGATGCCATCGGGCTAGAATGCTTTCCACGAGTTAAAGCGCATGATGATGATGAGCTGAGGCAGCCGAGCTTGGAGAGGGATTTTCCAGGAGTGGGATGCTTTGAGGGTGGTGAAACACATTGTTCGGATCCACACGGCTCTTGAGTTCTGCACAACGATAGTAGTCTGCACACAGCTGCAAAGCTAGAATTGGTGCCCAGGTCAAGATCCAAGTAGCCAGCATACGCTTGCCTTGGATTCTGCGATACATAAGTAGCCATGTAGCTGTATAAACTTCTCGTCCAAGGGAGGAGGAACTATTCTGGCGATCGTATATTGTTTGACCAATCTGCATGATACTATATCACGAACAAGTTTGCAGCTATCTGCAAGTATTCTCGCCATCATCCCTCCATACCGTTCCAAAAGCAAGCTTCCCAAGCTTGGACTTGCCTCTAGGATGTCAAAAGCTCGTGCGCATCCTACTTTTGGAATGGGATGTTGCACGTAATCAGATTTGGCTTTGAGAACATTCTTCGCCGTGTTGAATTTATCTGCCAGTGTGTTCGAGCTGCCTACACGTCCTACTTTCGGAATGGGATGTTGCACGTAATCAGATTTGGCTTTGAGAACATTCTTCGCCGTGTTGAATTTATCTGCCAGTGTGTTCGAGCTGCCTACACATCCTACATTGGCCACTGCTTCTATCCAAGTCCCTTCCATGCGGTCCCTAGCCGTGAGATCAAGCTCAGAAAATATGTCGTTCATTAGTGCAAGGGTCAATTATCTTGGGTGTTAATTCTTTACTTTCGTGTTTGAAGTATGCCTAACAATGAATGATTTGCTGTAAAATGGATTCGTGAAACATTGAAGTACGTTTTGTTGGGAGTTTTCTTGGGGTATCCTTGAAAGGATTTGCTCAAATGGCACATGGGATTCTCAGGTGTTGTCAAATGAATGTATATGTTCTTTTCCTTGTGATTCCTTTCTTTTAGATGGGTCATTAAAGAATGTGTTACTTCCATCTACTTTGGGGTATTCCCAGAAGGGTTTGCTCAAATAGCACATGGGGTTCATGTGATAGGGTATATGTCTGAAACTATGTTTTTGTGCTGAAGTCTCCTTGAATAACTTGTAACAAGATTGCTACATCTTCCATCTGCTTTGGGGTATGCCTACAAGGGTTTGCTCAAATGGCACATGGGATTTGTAGGTGTTGGCAAATTAGTAGTTCTTGGCTTTTAAATCATCTATTAGAGAATGCATGTTAGTTTCATTTACATTGGGGAATCCTTTGAAGTGTTTGCTCAAATGGCACATGGTATTCATCATCGATGTATAAGGGAATATGTGCGGTGGTTAAATATACTTTTTAAGTACTGGTAGAATTTGTGGCACATGGAGTTCGAAAGTGACATGAACATTGAAGTATGTTTTCTTGGGGTATCCTTGAAAGGGTTTGCTCAAACGGCACATGGGATTCGCAAGTGCTGTTGAATGAATGTATATGTTCTCTTCCTTGTGATTCCTTTCTTTTAGATGGGTCGTTAAAGAATGTGCTACTTTCATCTGCTTTGGGATATTCCTAGAAGGGTTTGCTCAAATGGCACATGGGGTTCATGTGATAAGGTAAATGTCTGAAACTATGTTTTCGTGCTGAAGTCTCCTTGAATAACTTGTAACAGGATTGCTACATCTTCCATCTGCTTTGGGGTATGCCTACAAGGGTTTGCTCAAATGGCACATGGGATTTGTAGGTGTGGGCCAATGAATGTGTCTGTTCTCTTCATAGAAGTTCTTGCCTTTTAAATCATCTATTAGAGAATGCATGTTAGTTCCATCTGTGTTGGGGTATCCTCAGAAGAGTTTGCTCAAATGGCACATGGGATTCATCATTCATGTATAAGGGAATGTGTAGTGGTTAAATATACTTTTTAAGTATTGGTAGAATTTGTGGTACATGGCGCTCAAAAGTGATTATGTGCTTGGTTTTCTTCCAATGGTTTTTCGAAGCTTTACGTGCTGATGTGTCCTTTAATAACATGTACCTCTACAAATCAGTTGAGACCTGATAGCTCCCAATAAGGGGATCTAGAAGGCCTCCAACCTCTATAGCTGATTTGAAACCTCTTGGCATTACCGAATTGATCTCCTAAATCATCATCATACTCTGGCATCATACTCTGGCATCGTACGTTCACCTAAGACTTGATCATCTTCTTCAATAAAGTGTGGTGATTCTTGATGATCGTCATCTTCTTCCTCAATATCATGATCTCCATCTTCCTCCCGTACGATGTCATTATGCACATCTTCCTCTTGGCTCATATTATGATCTTCATCTTCTTCGCTAGATCCATCTGGATCAATTGGATCCAGCATTGGTAGTGACATCTCCATATCCACATCTCTATCTTCAAAAATTTGCTTACTTCGCGGTGCTATCTTTCATTGAATGGAAGCATTCATGTACATTGGCTAAAAATGATTTGATTGAATATACCAAGAAATTTTTTATACCACATTGGATATCTATATTTTGTTCTGTAAATTATCATATTAATTCTTTCGGAATGTATTACTTTAGGTTAATTGTTGTATTTAGTTAGCCAAGACAACTTTGAATTACTACATGAATTAGTGAGATGAAGAACAATAGGTTGTGCATGGATGAGAGTAGCTAGGTTGTTTGTGAGATCTTGGCAATGAGGTGTAGATGTAAGTCTTGAAAACAATTGATGGGACATGGATTCCTTTATAATGAATTCCTTTATTAGGTAGTAGGTTGTCTTTGGGATCTTGTGGATGAGGTATAGATGTACATGTTGTGTTTGGGATTTTAAATCAATGGGTATATGGTCTTTGAAAATGTACTACTTTTAAAGATTATGTAGGTTCAGTTAGATATGAGTCTTTATTTACTTAATAAATCCCAATGGTGCCAAAATACACCACCTCATGCATGGATGAGACAAATTAATATGTATTATGTTGTGTATATGAAATATGTATGTAGATATTTGGAAATTATATTTACTTCTTGGACATTACACCACATTTGAAAACAATCAGACATAATTGCATGTGATCACTTGTATTTATTATTTACATAGAATGGGAGTTGGCAACTTGAACTCCCAAGTAATACATGCTTTGATGGAATACTCCAAGTAACATTTTGGTAAGGTTCTACTCTTACGTATTGCTTATATTTAGAGCTAGATTGATTTTTTAATTCAATTAATAACTTTGACTTATGAATAATATAAGTTACAGGGGATATTATAATTGAATATGTATTTAAAAACTTTGCTTTTATAATTTTTATCAATTATATAACATTTTTTTAAGATCTTCTTCAAATGTACCAAAAATTTGGATGTAATAAACACAATGCATCATTTTTAAATTTAAATTATATAGAAATCAAGCATGCAAAGATTCGGTAAGAAGACAGGAAAGGACAAGGGTGGGAAAAAAATGTTCAATTTTATTTATTAAAAGAAGTGGAAAGCTTTTAAAGGTTTAAAGTTAACATATCCATCAAGATCCGATGAAAGATATCCATATCGTATCCTAATGTTTGGCATCCAAAAGTAAAAGTATTTGAGCATCTAAAAGACGAAACACCTGTAGATCAATTGTACCATAAGCATAAAACATGTCCATGCATATCCATGCTATTGAATTGAGGTACAATGGGATTATTAGGGGCATACATATGTATAATATCGATGGTTCTTGTATAAGGTAACAATTATCTGTAATGACAAATTGTCTCTAAAAGTTTACGAGTGACATTTGTTCTTATTGGTTTTAGTGTAAACACTAAAACAATAACTAGAGAAGGACATAATACATAAGAAATAAATATGATTGAATTTATGTAATGGATCAATCTTCAAGTATAATATGCATATGCATGCAAAAGTGAAAGGAATGCACATCGGACATATATAAACCATGAATAGAGTTTGTAGATCAACCTTGTAGAGTATAATATGTGTACTTTTTGTGAGTACCCATTGTGAGGTCATAGGTCATTGCACTGTATTTTTGCTTCCATGATTTGTTTTCACAATTTCATCAACATATTGGAAAGGCAAATATGTTTGAGAAGATGATTGATTTTGGGAAAAGTCTGTAAGAGAGAGTTGTAGATTTTACACCAAGCTACAACTTTGATACTTTGTGATTTACATGGTTCAACCATTCAAATGGGCAAATAATGGCCCGAAAATGTAAAAAAGGCACTCAAGTGTTTTCTTGGCTTAAATTTATGTGCCCAATTCTAAATGCAAATTTGAAGCCTTAGATGGCGAGTTTGGGCAGAAAGAGATGATGATAAAAGTTGTAGGGAATCAAAAGACTGTTAAAAGTTATTCAAGCCTAGTTCAAGTGGTTGCCTTTCTTTGTTTAGACAATACTTGTTCTTCTTGGCTCAACTGATTTTTTGTATAGATGTGTGGCTAATGGGGTGTACTAGTGTTCATTATAGAGAAACTTGCTAATTGCCAGGAAGGGGCTGATTAGGGGCAAGAAGTAATGTCATAAGACACAACAAAGTCCTCTTGGCCAAGTACACATTTGGGCCAAACTTACATTGTTTGATCCAATTGCACAACCACATGCACATTGAGGCCAAGAGGCCTTTTTGAAATAGAGTTTTCAGTAAACTTCAAGAAGCAGCAAGAATAAGACAACAATAATAAAACAACATAGATTATGATTTTACTTTATTTCATGAGAATGATAACAATTATTTATTTTAAAATGAAATAATATCAATTACCATAAAAAGGGCAAGTACAAGCAACCTCCATGGGGGATCCAAAATATAGTGTCTACAAAAGGACATACTAAATATAATAGGTGTCCTCTAAAGGAAAATAACACATACAAGACAGATAAATGTTGATGGGTATAGTGGTAAATGCTAAAGAATGACCACTTCCATCATGTTAAAGAAGATTCTTTCCTCTATCTTTGATTGCCTCAATGTTCTATCCATCCATGCTCAAGCTCCTTGAAATCCAATCGTGATTACTTCCACATATTTGAAAAGATTTGAATAATGTTTATCCAATAAGCTACATGGAGAAGGTAGTTCATAATCCCTAGACATAGCCCTCATGCACTTGCACCCTTTGATTCATTGCTTGCTCCACTACAACCTACCAAGAACACATTTTGTCACATTCGCTTGTAACTCAAGAAACACTTCTACTTCTTGTTTGGTAACATTGAAATGGAACAATGAGAGGTAAGAAAATAGATTTGAGTTACTGAGTGAAAGTAATTTAAAAAATTAGATTACAAAATAGCTTTGTTGTTACACTATCAACTACCAAGCACCACATTGTAGGAGAATCTTGCAATGGAGCCATGAGAGGGTTAGAAAAGCGACAAAAAATAATTATGGTGAGAAGAAAAAGGATTTAGGGGTCAAAAAGTGATTAGGTGAGAAGAAGAAGGATTGAGGCATTGGAAAGTGAATGTGGTGAGTAGAAGAAGGATTCAAGGGTTGGAAAGGGATTTGGGTGCATATGCATGGTTTGGGGGAAGGTCTGGAAGAGTTTCACGTCATTTTTTGCACTTCTGAAAAATTTTAAATTTTTGGGAGTACCCGTGAGATACTTTTTAGGAGCGGGGACCACCTTGGGGTATAAAGAGGGTGGACTTCTTGCACATGGTGGGGATCCTCCAAGTGGGAGAGGGAGGTGCACTTTTTGGGACCATCAAAGCCTAGGGAGATTTACTTTTTTGGACTCATATGGGGGTGATGGGACCCTTTATAGACCTTATTAGTTCTTAATCCATTTTGCTAATCCACTCCTTATGAGGCCCTTTCCAAGTCCAAAATTCCCCTAATGACCCACTTTCATACCGATGAATTATGGGAACCAAAAACCCGTGATGTTCGTCCCGCATCAACATTCGATTTTT